>NC_077234.1:239258225-239558225 GCF_027887165.1 Monodelphis domestica
GTCATTCCATTGTTAACAGCTCAATTGTTAGGCAGTTTTTCCTTAAGCCAAAAGTAAATTTACCCCTCTTCTAACTCCACTCATTGTCAGAGTCTGTTAGGAAGCACATTGGGTATTGTGTTGAACTTAGAATCAGGAAGACCTGAGTTCAAATTTGCCCTCAAACATTTATTAACAGTGTGACCATAGGCAAGACTGTTAAACATCCTGCCTCCATTTCCTCATCTGTAATATGTGCCTAATAACAGTACCTACTTCCCAAGATTGTTATGAAGATCAAATGAGATAATATTTGTAAAGTACTTTGCAAACCTTAAAACACTGCATTAATGCCAGCTATTATTATTACACCTACTTTTGTCCTCAGGGCCAAACAGAAAAATCCTCCCATATGAAAGCTCTTCAAGTATTTGAAGACAGTTATCTTTCTTCCTCTCCTCTCCTCACCACTCAAATCAGGTATTCCTGATCTAAAAGCCATTCAGTCCAATGAGTTTTCCTTTTTTTAACCTTTTTTCTTATTTTTTTTACATCTGTAATATTTTCTTTTTCCCAATTATCAATGTGCTTTTCTATATTACTTGTTATAGTATCAGAAAGGACCAGATTTTTGACCAGAAAAAATAAAAGATAACAGATTGTTTTCTGTGAGTCATACATTATCTAGAAGAATCTGGCTTTCTGGGAATACTTAATTAAACTTTTTAAAAGATTCTCTAGATGCTTGGCAGTAACGTCAAAACACCCCAGTTTTCTCTTCCATTCACAGGGGTCTTTCAAATGAGATGAAGGATTTGATTTTTGTGTGGACCAGTTCAACTTTCCCTAGATTCTATAACAGCATGCGCTCGTGCTCTGTCTGGTTGGTTGGTTGTTGTCCTTGGTACTGGAAGAGAACCCAAATGACATCACTGCTGATGTCTTTTGACTCATCAATATCGGACTGAAGTGAGGCAGCCTTGTACAAAGTCATCAGCCTCACCCTCTCCTCTAGAGCCATCAAAGCCCAGTGGTCACGATGACTGGAGCTGTCTAGCAAATGCAATGAATTGTGACCACACTGTAAGGAGTGTGCTCCTATTCGAAAGAACTAAGTTGGGTTTATAGACCGAGTAAAAAAAGCTAAGCTCTTTGGTTGGAGTTATCACTTGGTTTTTCTCTTTTTTTCCTGTTCATGTGAGATATATAGTGTTTCATCAGGGCGAGCAACTCCCAGTGTGAAGTTGTTCATCATCATTATAGATTGGCAGCAATTGGTTGGCATAATGATTAGAGTGTTGGACTTAGAGCCATGAAACCTAGGTTCAAATCTTGTCTTTGCCGCTTCCCCAATCCCTCTTAATGCTACTGCTTTTGCTCTGAGATCATCTCCAGTTTATCTTGTAGATATCTTGTTGGGATGTAGTTTGTACGTTATCACCTCCTCCATTAGACTGTGAACTACTTGAGGTAAGGGATGATTTTTGCCTTTCTTCCTATCTCCAGCACTTGACAGTACCTGGAACATAGTAGGTGCATAAGAAATGCTTTTTAATTTTATGTGTTGACTCATTAGCTTTGTGATCTTAAGCCAGGCACAAAAACGGAATCTTGAGTGACTTTCTGGGACTGCATGCTATAGATGGTGGAGGGATTAGTTAAAAGAGTTGCTCAGGGTCACCCAGACAGTAAGTATCAGAGGTGGAATGTGAACCCAGACCTTCCTGATTGCAAAGTTAGCCTTTTATCTACTACTCCAAATATTTATGGAATTGATAGACGTAGCGCTGGGAGGCCACCAAGGAGAAGTCAAAGGTGCAATACTTTTTCATAATCAAGTCAGTACCTTTTTATTGAAGACTGCTTGTTAAATGCAGGGCATTATGGGGTGACAAAATGTAAAAGCGGTAGCCTTGAGTTAGGAGGAATTGAATATAAATCTGGCCTCAGATACTTCCTAGCTGTGTGACCTGGGCAAATCACTTAACCCTATTTGCCTAGTCCTTGCCCTTCTGGCTTAGAGTTGTTAATAATACAGAAAGTAAGGGAGGGGAGGGAGGGAGGGAAGGAGGGAGGAAAGGAGGAAAGGAGGAAGGAAGGGAGGGAGGAAAGGAGGAAGAGAGGGAGGGAGGAAAGGAGGGAGGGAAAAAGGAAGGGAAGAAGGGAGGAAAGGAGGAAGGGAGGGAGGGAAGAAAGGAGGGAAGGAGAGAAAGGAGGGAGGGAGGGAGGGAGGGAGGGAGGAAGGAAAAGACCTGACCCACGCCCTTTACTATCTAGGTGAAAAATCATCGATACAAAGCCAGAGAGATGGGCTTTGAATTGATAAGGAATGGGAAGAATGAGCCATGAGAAAGTATGTGAACACACATAGTATATAGTGATAATACCATACTGACAGTAGGAACAGAAGAGTAGAGGGTAACACGAAGAAAGTGATTGGAGCATATTGGGCAGAATCTTGAATGTGGGGCTATGTAGTTTGTGTTTTGTCCTCATGCAGTGGGGAGCAAACTGAAGGCTTCCTAGTAACATTATAAATGCAATGATTTGCAAGCCTATTTTGAGTTACTTTTAAACTTCTGTGCTTACTTTCTTTTTTTTTTTTAATTTTAATATTATTTTATTTGGTCGTTTTCATACATTATTCACTGGAAACAAAGATCGTTTTCTTTTCCTCCCCTCCCCCTCCCCCCCCCCCCCCCACCCCCCCCCCCCCCCCCCCCCCCCCCGCCTTTCCCTCTCCCATAGCCGACACATGATTCCACTGGTTATCACATGTGTTCTTGACTCGAACCCATTTCCCTGTTGTTGGAGTTTGCATTATAGTGTTCATTTAGAGTCTCTCCTCAGTCTTATCTCCTCCAACCCTGTAGTCAAGCAGTTGCTTTTCAGCGATGTTTTTATTCCCACAGTTTATCCTCAGCGTGTGGGTAGTATTTTTTTTTTTTTAGATCCCTGCAGATTGTTCAGGGATTGCATTGATACTAATGGAGAAGTCCATCACCTTCGATTGTACCACAATGTATCAGTCTTTTTAAAAAATCAATCAATTAATTCTTTTAGAATATTTTCCATGTTCCCAGAGCTGACAAGCAATTCCATTGGGTTGTACACTTGATACCTATTTCTAATTATTCATTTTTAAAGGCCCTAAATCCCAAATCCCATAATCCCCCAAACCCATATATACGTGTGATAAGTGATGCCATATATTTTGCTTGTGCATTTCTACCTCCAAAGTTCTTTCTCTCACTGTGGAGAGCATTCTTTTACGTAAGTCCTTCAGGAGTGTCCTGGCTTGTTGCATTTGTGCTTTACTTTTTAAAATGAATTGTTTTGAGCTTTTATTACAAATGTAAGTTTCTTGAAGACAGGGGCAATTTCATTCTTGTCTTTGTATCTCCAGCATCTAGCCTGGCACATAGGGTTTTTTAACCCTTACTTTCTGTCTTAAGTAACAACTCTGAGATCATTTCCATTTTATTCTGTATATATTTTGCTAGATCTTAGTTGTTTTCATGTTGTCTCCCCAATTAGTCTGTGAGTTTCTTGAGGTCAGGGACAGCTTATGCCTGTCTTTGTATCTCCAGCGCTTAGCACAGTGCTTGGCACATAGTAGGCACTGACGAAATACATGTGGACTCATTCGCTTTGTGGCCTTGGGCAAGTGGCTTAACTTTTCTGAGTCTCTGGCTTCTCTCTAGGACTGTTTGCTAAATCATAGATGGTAGTGGTCTGTGTTGGTGGGAGGAGTTTCCACAATAACAAAGTCACAGGTCCTTGATGTATTGATGTCCTTGGCATTTCTTAAGCTCTGAGTCTTGGGTGGAACTAGCAAGTTTCTATACTGGGACTGATTTCTTTCAGTGTATTTTTGAGTAGATCATCAGATGGTGAAGTGTTGTAGAGAAACCTTAAAGAGCATCTCCGATTTGGAAGTGATTGATTACTGTGCTGCTTGTTGATAGAAACAAAAGAGTTAGTTCTATCTAGTGGTTTAGGTAGCTCAGTGGATAGAGCACCAGACCTAGAATCAGGAAGATCTGAATTCAAATGTGACCTCAGACAGTAGCTATGTGACCCTGGGCAAGTCACTCCTCCCTGTTTGCCTCAGCTCCTCACCTTAAAATACCCTGGAGAAGGGAATGGAAACCCACTCCGATATCTTTGCCAAGAAAACTCCAAATGAGTCAGACACGACTGAAACAACTCAACAACAACAATGGTATAGTAGAAATAATATTAAGTCTAGAGTCTTGGGTTCAAGATCATGCCAGGTTTTGAGCAATGTGACCAAGAGCACTCTACTTCCCTCGTTAGGTCTCAGTTTCCCCATCTGAAATATGGGAAGGGTAAGCATTAGGGGCTCTGCCAGGATTCTTCTGTCCCTGGCATTCTCTCACTATCAGGAGAATTCCTTCAGTACACATTTCTGAGTGTCTAGTATATGCACACATAGCACTATGCCAGGTATTGGGGGAGATACAAAGATTAAGGCAGATGCTCTCACTGAGCTCACAGCCTTCTATGCCTTATAAACAAGTAACTGTGATACAAATGGGAACATGATGACTGTGTGAGATACACAAAGGAAGGAAAGAGAGTCATAACAGCTTATGTTCAGATGGCACTTTGTGGTTTACAAAGCACTCTTCCTTATAAGCTAATAATAGTCCTTCCTTCCTTCCTTCCTTCCTTCCTTCCTTCCTTCCTTCCTTCCTTCCTTCCTTCCTTCCTTCCTTCCTTCCTTCCTTCCTTCCTTCCTTCCTCCCTCCCTCTCTCTCTTCTTCCTTTCTTCCTTCCTTTCTTCCTTCCTTTCTTTCTTCCTTCCTTCCTTCCTTCCTTCCTTCCTTCCTTCCTTCCTTCCTTCCTTCCTTCCTTCCTTCCTTTCTTCCTTTCTTCCTTTCTTCCTTCCTTTCTTCCTTTCTTCCTTTCTTTCTTTCTTTCTTCTTCTTTTCTTTCTTTCTTTCTTTCTTTCTTTCTTTCTTTCTTTCTTTCTTTCTTTCTTTCTTTCTTTCTTTCTTTCTTTCTTTCTTTCTTCCTTCCTTCCTTCCTTCCTTCCCTTTCCTTCCTTCCTTCCTTCCTTCCTTCCTTCCTTCCTTCCTTCCTTCCTTCCTTCCTTCCTTCCTTCTTCTTCTTTCTTTCTTTCTTTCTTTCTTTCTTTCTTTCTTTCTTTCTCTTTCTTTCTTTCTTTCTTTCTTTCTTTCTTTCTTTCTTTCTTTCTTCTTCTTTCTTTCTTTCTTTCTTTCTTTCTTTCTTTCTTTCTTTCTTTCTTTCTTTCTTTCTTTCTCTTCCTTTCTGTTTCTTTTTCTCCTTTCTTTATTTTTTTAATGGACTGATGATTTAATTGCTATAGGGACCTCCAGTAAAGAAATTCTGTCTACTAATGCAGATTTTCATTTCTTTTAGTTTTAGACAGCCATCTAGGGGTAGAGAAGGGTTCAGGGACTTCTCCAGAATGACACAGCCAGTGTGTACGAGGGGCAGAACTCAAAGTCAGGTCTTTCTGACTGAAGCCATCTCTCTATGCACTATTGCAAGATACCTCAAATTATAAACCTTAAAATTTTAAACTTTTGTATTGTCTAAAGAAAGACCAAAGGTAGCATTATATATATATTTTAAACCCTTACCTTCTGTCTTGGAATCAATACTGTTTATTTGTTCTAAGGCAGAAGAGGGATAAAGGCTGGACAATGGAGACTGAGTGAGTTACCCAGGGTCACATGGCTAGGAAATATCTCAGACCTGATTTGAACCCAGGACCTCCTATCTCCAGGCTGGCTTTCCATTCACTGAACCACCTAGCTGCCCCCTTCATATCAGTTTTAAGACAAAAGAGTGGCGAGTGCTAGGCAATCAGGGTTCAGCGACTTACCCCAGGCTCACAGGATGAGGACGTGTCTGAGGCCAAATGTGAACCCAGCTCTTCCAAACTCCAAACCTGGAGCTCTATCCACGGTACTACCTAGCTAGCTCTAAAAACCGCATTTTTAGAGAATCCAGATTTCTTTTTTCTGAAAATCGGTGCCTGCTTTAATGAGGGGCCCAGCACACTGGCTGGGCGTGTGCACATCCTCTTCTTCCCGTCACACTCTCTTCGCCATATGGCTCTTATCTGCTTCCTCTCTCGTCCCTCCCTTTAGAGCACCGTGTTGGCTCCAGCCCCAAAACGTCCTCCATGGTTTTACTTTGTCTTGAGATGAGCTGAGATGTTCTAATAAAGGATAGCAGGAAGACTGAGCCTCTGCTGGGCTAGTGGGAGGAGAGCTCTGCCAGGGAGGGTGTGAGAGTGACCTCGGGGCTTCGTTTGCAGTTCCAGGCATTCTTGTGGCTCTTGCCTCCCTCCAGAAGGGAGTAACCGGCCATCTGAAAGCCAAATATGATTGATTGCTGACCACCCGCATTCTGCTCAGAGCGTCCAACGGAGGCTGCAGGGCTCTCAACAGTTAGAGTTTAAGGCACGGCAATTGGTGACATGAAATGAAATTACATTTTGTAGCGATCTCTCGGCATTCAGGGCCCTTCGGTTTGGCCCCAGTGTGCCTGTTGGACCTTATTTCACAGGACTCCCCTTCTGGAGTGGGCAGGGTTCCAGCTAAATGAAACTGAGCTCAACATTCCGTCCCCTACCCAGTGTGTGCCCAGGCAGGTGTCCCTCTGCTCCTTTCTGGTAACCCACATTTTATAGAAGAAAACACGGAGGCATCCTCTTATTGCCCATGTTCGAGCATCCAAGAGAAGATTTGTACCCGAGATCTCCCTGGCTCCAGGGTTAGCAGTTTCTAGTTTGCAGTCATATGGACTAGGAAGACCATATACAGTCTTTTTTAAAATGCTGCCTTTACACTTTCTTTTGAAAGTGTCAAAGGGGGCAGCTGGGCTGCACAGTAGATAAAACATCAGTTCTGGAGTTAGAAGGACATGGGTTCAAATCTGGCCTCAGATGTTTCCCAGTCGTAGAACCCTAGGCAAGTCACTTAACCCCAATTGTCCAGCCCTCGCTCCTGTCTTAAAATTGATACTAAGACAAAAGGTAAGAATTTTTATTTAAGTGTAGAAATTTGTTACTTGTAAAATCAACCCTTATCTTTTTATATGTTCTGGTCAGAATTTAGTTTCTCTGGGTCTTAGTTTCTTCAACGGTGAACTAAGGAAATAGGACTAGACTAAGGTAAACGCTAGGTCCGTGATCCTGTCAACTTCTACTCCTCCAAGGCTAAATTCAGCTTCTCCAGGAAGCTTCTCAGAGTCTCCCAACTCCCATTTTGCCTTATTCTTTGTCATAAGACCTTCAGAATTGTCCCAGATCATGTCTTTCCCAGTTGATCGTTGTACAATATTGCTATGACTGTGTACACTGTTCTTTCAGTTCTGCTTATTTCACACTGCATCAGTTCTTGCAGATCTTTCCAGTTTTTTTCTGAAATCATCCTATTTATCATTTCTTATAGCACAGTAGTATTCTATCACCGACATATATCCCAACTTGTTCATCCATTGCCCAATTGATGGACATCCTCTCATAGTTTCCAATTCTTTGCCACCACAAAAAGAGCTACTCTAAATATTTTTGTAAATATTTGCCCCCTTTTTTATGATCTCTTTGGGATACAGACCCAGTAGTGGTATTACAGAATCAAAGGACATGCATATGGACAACACTTTTAATTAATTAATTAAGAAATTTTTCCATGGTTATATGATTCATGTTCTCTCCCTCCTCTCTTTTCTCCTCCCTCCCAGAGCTAACAAGCAATTCCACTGGTTTATACATATATCATTCTTCAAAACCTATTTCTATATTATTCATTTTTCTAATAATCTTTTAAAACCAACCCCCCGATCATATGCCCATATAAACAAATGATAAATCATGTTTCTACTCCCACAATTTTTTTCTCTCAATGTGGATAGTGTTCTTTCTCATAAGTCCCTTGGGATTGTCCTGGATCATTGCATTGCTATTAGCAAATTCAATTGCTTTTGATCATTCCATAATGTTTCAGTTCCTGTGTACAATGTTCTCCTGGTTCTGCTCATTTCACTCTGCATCCATTCATGGAGGTCTTTCCAGTTCATATAGAAATCAAGCAGTTCATCATTCCTTATTAGCACAATAGTATTCCATCACCATTATGTACCACAATTTGTTCAGCCATTCCCTAATCGAGGGATATCCCCTTGTTTTCCATTTTTTTTTTGCCACCACAAAAAGCTCAGATATAAATATTTTTGTACAAACATTTTCTCATAGTATCTCTTTGGGGTACAAACCCAGTAGTGGTATAGTTGGATCAAAGGTCATACAGATTTTTAAAGCCATAATTCCAAATTTCCTTCCAGAATGTTTGGATCAATTCACAACTCCACCAGCAATGTATTAGTGTCCCCATTTTACCATATCCCCTCCAACATTTATTGTTTTCCTTTACTATCATATGGGCCAATCTTCTAGGTGTGAGGTTTGTCTAGATTTGCATTTGGACAGCACTCTTAAAGATTGAGATTGAGTGTTGATAATTGACAGAAATCTTCATGATGGTTGAATTCCATAATATTGATCATGACTCTTTCCATCCACTGAATCAGCATGCCTTTATTAAGCCCCTGTCAGGATCATGAAGTATTTTAGATGCCTGGGGTTCAAAGATAAAAAATAAAAATGAAATAGTCCCTGCTATCAAAATAGTAGTCCTAATTGGTTCATGATCAGTGGAGAATCTTCTGCCCTCCACAAAGGTGACAGCCTTCATGATAATTAATTATCGCTCAGTGCTTAGCATAGAATCTAGCATATGACTCATTTAATAAATGCTAGTTGACTTAACTTACAAAAATTGGTGAAGCAATAAGGTCCTGTTTCTTGAGAAGGGGAGTAGGTAGGAGGCCTATTTCTTTCTGTCTCCCCTCTTATAATTACCCTAGAACCTTTGGCCACTAACCCAACTACTGAGGGGTTGACATATTTATGATCCACCATTGTTTTAATAAATGACACACTTGTTTATTATAGCAGATTCTTGGAAGAAAATTGTAAATGTCTTCAGTGACCATAAAAGGTGACAGTCTAAAAAGTCCCTCATCCCTTTGTTGTTTTGGAAGTTAAGTGTGAATGAGGCCATAGTCATGGGAAATAGTTTTTCAAAGTCGTTTTCCTTCTTTCATCATCCATCCTTTCCTCTTCATCAAGTCATCCTCAAAGATACTGAGAGAGTTGGAGACGGGAGATTGTATAACTTTTACTCACTAGGGAGTGAACTCATATCATCCACTTGTCTTGCTGCTTGTGCAAAACAATTGATGCGATTGCAAGTATTCACTGAAATCTCTGCAGATTTGCTGTCCACACCTCCCATTTATGTAAGCAGTGAATTGGAAGCAGCCTTCTCCCACCATCACTTAATCCAGGAGTCCAGCACTCAGGACAGCAAACAAGCTATCTTGTGCGCACAGTGCCAACTAGTGGATGGACTAGAGAAGTACTAGCCCCGAATTCTTTCTTACCCTTCCAGGGAGGTGCACTTGCCATCTTTTTCTTTCTCTTCTGTCACTTAAAACTCAGTGTGGTTTTATCCTATGTCTTTCTTCTGCTTGCATACTTGTAGGAGCCCTTTAACCTCCTCCCTCGTTTTGCCCTCAGGAAAAACCTTCCCGTCTCCCTCTATTTTTTCAATCGTTTTTTCATTCCATATTCTACATTTCATTTGTAAGAAAAACAAAAACAGTAGAAATCAACACTGTAACCACAGCTAATAAACAGGGATTTTTAAAATCCGGCATTTCCATATACCTATCAAAAAGGCAAGGAAAACCCAGCAATCTGAAGCAAGATTAAGTACCAGAATTCACTACTGTGAGCATCTGAAGTCCACTAGTCATTTCCACAAATTAAAATTCTTTTCCTCAAGTGGAATATGGGGCCCCCGGGGGGGGTCAACATTTCTTTTATTGAAATTGTTGAGTTTTCAAATTACACAGACCTGTGTAAATGTCCTCCTCTTTCATTGAAACTTGATGGCATTTCAGTTACCATTTGAGTTGAGTAGGCATTGGTGGACTAGCCTGGGAACCTGACTATCATTATTCATTTGGGGTTTTTTGTAAAACCTTTTCCTTCTGTCTGAAAATCGATACTGTTACTGGTTCCAGGGCAGAAGTGTAGTAAAGGCAATTGGGGTTAAGGGACTTGCCCAGGGTGACATAGCTACGAAGGGTTCCAATTTGAACCCAGGACCTAATGTCTCCGGCTCTGATGCTGTCTCTGGAGCCAGCTAGCTGCCCTTTCAACCATGATTTACAATAACATTGTTTCTATGAAGAAATGTGTTTTGAATTCACTGCTACCAATTTATAAATGAACCTTGGGAGGACACTCCATTCGGGATTCAAAGGCTGCATTTATTAAGACAATTAAAACCTTCAAGCAAAGAATTGGGCTTCTGTTTTCGATTTGTTACTCTTCACAGTCGCCTGCCCTGGAGATTCTGGGTGCCTGAGGAAAATGAAGCATGGAGGAGAACATATACACATCTATACATGCACATGCATGTGTTCCCGTGTGCAGCACATACATGTGTGTACATTAGTGTTGCTCTTGAGTTCCTCAGCCATGTGCCTGCTCTTCCTGGGATTTTCTTGGGAAGAATACTGGAGTGGTTTGCTATTTTTCTTCTCCAGTGGATTCAGGCAAACAGAGGTTAACTGACTTGACTAAGGTCACACAGCTAGTTAATGTCTGAGGTCTGGTTGAAACTCAACTCGTCCTGACTCTAGGTTCAGCACTCCATCCATGGAGCCATCTAGCTGCCCCAATGGACATAAATATCTGTACAGATGTGTATGTATTTATATACAGTCCTTAGAACAAGGATTCATTACACACATGTAGCAAGCGCACATGTATGTGTATACATGTATAGCAAATTCCTGTGTCTATACATATATGTATTCACAACATACACACATGCATATATATACATATGTATTTGCTATGCATGTGTATAGCAAGCATTATTCTTAGGGCTGTGTATATATAGGTATGTGTAAACATATATACTTACACATATATGGATTTATTTACACTGATAAAAACCCTGGGAAGTAGTTGCTTTTATTAACTTCATTTTACAGATGAGGAAACTGAGGCAAACAATTGTGTGGGTATCTAAATTAGGACTTGAACTCAGGTCTCCTTGGCACCAGTTTCAACCCTTTTAGCACAGAATTGTATCATTCTTTACTGGTACAAAATTAATAAATAGTTCAGTTCATACTGAGAAACATGTTTCCAGAACAGGAAATCTCCGTATTTTCTTAGGAATATAAAATATATGACTTCTCCCGTGCCCCATTTCTTCTCGTTTTCCCTTGACAGACTCAACTGAAGGGGGGCAGCCACTGTTGTGGCACTGCCCTTTTGCAAAACAACAAAATGAGCACATGGAAAAAATATTGTAAATATCAATGAAAAAGCCATAGTGGTATGGATGTAAATACTGTCTCTGTAATTATCTGTACTATATGTGTAACTAGGGGGCACTGATGGAAAGAAAGAGGGCTTTATTGAAAATTAAAGGAGTCCCAGATTTGCTATGAAAATAAGAAAAAAGTAGCCCGAGCTTCCAAATGTTAGCAGAGCAGAGCAATCTTCTCATCAGAAGCTCTAGTCGAGCTTTCTCTAAGATAAATGGCTTTTAGAGAAGCTGGTGGGAACTCTAGTACCTGGACGTTTTTTCTATTAAATAAAACAAATAGGTCAAAGTGTTTTTCTAACAGGTGACAATGTACCACTGTCTCATTTTAACCAGATGAAAATTGCTCTATGGTGCCTGGCTTTAAACATTATTTCTGCCTCCCAACCAATTAGTTTGGGTTTGTGCATATGATTCATAGTTACATCTTTTGCACCTTTGAATAAATATCTTTACCACCATCAGCCCCAAATGTAAACATTTTTGCCAGGATTAAACTTTTTAAAAAAAGATATTTCATGATAGTCACTTTGTCTAATCCCAGAGTATTCCTTCTATTTTTCCTTGAGAGATATCGGTTCCTGGACCCTGGATTTACTTAGCATTGAGATCTGCCAATCTTTCCTCCATATATTAATGGGATTTCTATACATGACCTAGTTGATAGCACCAGTCTTGATAGTTTTCTGTCCAAGAGATATTGGCCAGACATACACAAGCCTGGAACTGAGCAAAGTTAGATCCTTTGATCCATCCAACATTTCTATTTAGTGACTCCTGCTATATAGTAAGATTTCATTCAGTTAAACAAATATCTGTTGGCTGTATCTAAGGCACTAAGCCAAGTCTTGTGGGCAGTACAAAGCTGCATTAACTTTGTCCCTTTCCCTAAGATGATTATAATCGTCACTGTTGTTCAGTCCTTTTCAGTCGTGTCCAACTTTGAATGACCCCTCTTGGGGTTTTCTTGGTAAAGACAGCGGAGTGGTTTTGCCATTTCCTTCTCCAGCTCCTTTTACAGATCAGGAAACTGAGGCAAACTGGTAAATGACTTGCCCAGGGTCCTAGTAAGTGTCCAAGGCTGGATTTGAACTCGGGAAGATGAGTTTTTCCAATGCCCCGGAAGGCATCCATCCACTGTGCCAGCTAGCTGCCCAATCAGAATGGCAGGATGTGAGATAATAAACTTTGGAAAACAGTGCATCAGAGCTACATTCTATTTTAGAGGGGTTTTTATGGTGAAGATATTGTCCCCTTGAAATCCACCTGACAACTCCACAGTCTCCAAGTTAGTGAGGTTGGGTTTTTATGCATGGGGAGACGTGGTTTGGGGAAATGGGGAGAGAGAAAGCTGAACATCATTCCATTCTGATCCATTTCCATGAAGCTCCATTTTGACTAAATCATCATAATTCCTACCCAGACAGTCAGTACAGAATGATAATGGTCTTATTTATTGTTTTATATGCATCACCAGTCTATGCAGTGCTTTACGGCTTGCTATAAATCGGGAGGGATTATCACAGCTGTTGCTTATTTTAACAGGTCACAATACAGTAGTTTATGCCAGATGGTTTGGAGGATTTTGAGAGAGAAATTATATAAAGACAGCCATATAGGTACTAGTTGGAATAGTAGCTTTCTTCAATTAATTTACATTTGTTTTCCTATTAAATCTATATGTATAAACACTTCCCTACTTAGGAAGCTGTGGTCCCTTTTATAACAGTCATCTCTTTATTAGATCTCAGGCTCTTCTTCCCTTCTTCTCTCCCTCTGTCTATTTGACTTCCTGCCTCCCTGTCTTCTGTGTCACTGTCCGGTCAGTCTGTCTCCCTCCCTCCCTTTTGTGTCTACTCCCTCCATAGCACCCACAGCAGGGGTCAGTGATGGAAGGGGGGGGGGTCATCCTTTCCTATCAAATAAGCCCCAAGGGCCAGGTTTTTATTTTGCAAATTCAGCTATTTGAGTGAAGATCACAAAACAGAAAAGGTGAATATAGAATGAGGGAATCTGGGGTGAGATTCTAGGACCGAAGACCCAAGTCATGGATTTCATCAATAGGCTTTGCTTTTAATAAATTCAAATGATCTGTCTTCCATTTGTAAACAAATGGGGGCTGTGACAGCTTAAGACACCACAATGAAAATTGAATGCAAGTACTTTTGAGCACTTGCACTCATCAGTGGTTCTTTAAAATAAGGGCTTGGTATAATGTAATAAAAAGGAAGAAAGTATAGTCTAAATTTCAATTTCCCCCACATTTAGGAGTACAGAGTTTATGGATAAAATAGTCAAGTGTCAATTACCACATCAGTTATTCTTGACCTTTTTTTCTCTGGTCCTATCTACATTCTTAAGAAATTGTTGAGGAAGCCCCACCAAGAGTTTTGTTCCTGTAGGTTGTTGAGTCTATCAATATTTGGTGTTTGTTATTGTCCACTCAGCTCAATCATATCCAACTGGTGACCCCACTTGGGGTTTTCTTGGCAAAAGTTTTGGAGTATTTTGCCATTTCTTTCTCCAGCTTATTTGACAGATGAGGAAACTGAGGCAAACAGGGATAAGTGACTTTCCCAGGGTCACACAGCTAGGCAACATCTGAGACCACCTAGATGCCTCTGTGAAATAGCTTATTCCCTAGCAACACTAGATAAAAGGAGTGTAATATTCTACTTTATTAGTACTTTCCTGTACATGACTACTACATACCTGAATTTCTACCAATAAAGGTTATAAAGATACAGGGGCAGGATATGGGGAGACACAAGCCTTTCTTATAAGGATATAAGCATATAAATATAAAATGACATCAGTTGATATATATCAACACTGAGAAGTTAAAAGTAGAGTATGAAAGATATTATGCAGGAAATGTATAATCTGAAAAGGAGACGGGCCAACATCGTAAAAATGGTAACAGAGCATCAGCTTGGAAGTCCAAAGACCTAACTTTAAATCCTTCTGGAATTTGCTGCCTGGGTGACCTGAGGCAAATCACCTTCCTGGTGCCTTGGTTTTCTCATCTGTAAAATCAGAATTCCTAAGATTATTTTTTGGGGGGATGTCTGTACAACAAAAGGGTGTTCTTTTGTTTTGATTTTTATCTGCATTTGAGATTTCATCAATAGAGGAAGTTTGCTTCATGGATACTTCTTTCACCAAGATATATTGGTGCAGTAGATAGAGTGCTGAGCCTAGAGTCAGGAAGACTTCCCTTCCTGAATTCAAGTCTGGTCTCAAACACTTTTTTCCTTCTCCTTTTTGTTTTTATTAATAGCATTTATTTCCAGGTATCTCAGCTGCTCCTCCTCTCCTCACACCGTAGAAGGCATCATCTGGCAAAGAGATATGTCTATATAGATTATGGCTTTTGTGTTACTATTTTTCAGTTCCTTCTCTGGAAGCAAACATTCACAAGTTATTTTTCAAATATTAAATCTGTAGCTGTATATTATATTCTTTAATTCTACTCATTCTGCTTTTCACCTTCTCATATAGTTCCTTCCAAGTTTTAAAAATATTATCCAGATATCCAAATATTATTTCTTACTTCACAGTAATATTACATCACAATCATATTCCACAATTTTTTTAGTCATTCCTCAATTGATGGACATCCCTTCGATTTCTAGTTCTTTGCCACCACAAAAAGAACTGCTATAAATATTTTGGAACATATAGGTTCTTTTCCTTTTCCCCTGATCTCCTTGGGGAACAGACATTGCAGGATCTAAGGGTACATAGTTTTACAACTCTCTGGATATAATTCAAAATAGTTAAGTTCATGGTTCCAACAGTGCATTAAAGTCCCCATTTTCCCACATCTAGCCTCAGATATTTACTAGCTGTGTGACCTTGGAAAAATCACTTAACCTCATTCGCCTCAGTTTCCTCATCTGTAAAATGAACCAGAGAAGGAAATGACAAATGAATCCAGTATCCTTGTCACTTAAGACTCAGACACAGTTGAAATGAGTGAATAACAACAAAGAATTTCAGAGAGGAGCCTTGAGGGGAGGAAGAGAGACATGGTCACAATAGGTGGTCTTTGAGGTCCCTTTCAGCTTCCCAGCTCTGATCTCTAGTCATGTAGCAAGAGTGGCAGATGAGAGACGAGCAAAACTAGATGTGTTACCAACGTACCACGAGTCGGAGGACCCACATGGATGTCATTGCGGTGCTGGAAGAGCATCATCATCATTCTTGTGGATGGACGAGGTCACCTGTGAAGCCTTCAGAGTTTTTGTCTCTTAATCTGCTTTCTGGGCTTCTGTCTGACAAAGGGACAGTACAGACTGAGCGTAACAGAGCTTAGATCCTCGGGGGTATGGTGAGTGTTGGCTGTTAGGAAACCCATCTTGGCAGGAGTTGCCGTAGTTTCACTAATCTTGACCTCACTGTTTAAATTAGGATTTGAGAGATTTTAACTTATTTTGGTGGGCAGACAGCCATGAAAAGAAACATAATGGGAAAGACTAGACGCTAATGCTTGAATTCCTCAGGTAGGTGTTTTAACTGGAAAATGTAAATTAGTTGAAATAAATTAATTAGTGGGGAACGTGTAGGATTGTACTTTATTTTGTATAAAGGTCTTCTCCTCATTTGTCTTTTTGAGGGTGTTTTGTTTCATTTTGTTTTTACAAAAGAATCAAGAAAGACCTTTCCCTGTGGTTTTGTTCATAATTTTAAAAAAACATCTTGTGATGTTCAACAGATAACATTGCTTTCTAATTTTGTTGTACCACCATCCTCTTTTTTTTCTTGATGCCATCTATGTGACACAGTCTAGCATCTATCCTAGCCTCTATAATCCAAAGACACAGACTGAAATTGAGTCAAGAAGCAGAATTAATAAAGTTATCTCCATAAATCATCATTTTGGGATCCATTTACTCTTTGGAGGTACAAAAGAATCATTTAGCTCACTAACGCATGTCTGGAGTATCAAAATGTATAAACAAGCCCCAATTTTTTGGTCACAAGCATTATTTAATAGAGGTGGCAATGTGGTGCAATGAATAAAATACCAGACCTTGATTCAGGAAGACTCGAGTTCAAATCTTACCTCAAATACTTCCTAGCTATGTAACCCTGGGTAAATCACTTAACCCTTACAGCCTCCATTTCCCCATCTGTAAATGATATGGAGAAGGAAATAGCAAACTACTCCAGTATCTTTGTCAAGAAGATCCCAGATGGGGTCACAAATAATCAGATAGGACTAAAAATGACTAACAACCCACCCCCAAATTACTCCACAACTTTAAAAAAACCATTGTTGATGTCTTGTTTTTCACATCACCTAAATGTCTTTGTGTCCCTTCCTGTCCCCTCTCCCAGAAAACCATTTCATAGAATGAAAAAATAAAAAGAGAAAATAAGAAGGAAAATAGGCAGAAATAAATCCGTACATTGAAATTTTGAATATATATATATTGTTCCACATCTATGGTACCCCTCATCACCTTTGCAAAGGCATAGAAAGATGTGTCTCGTGTCTCTTCTTTGGGGCCATATTTGTTGGGGTTTTTTGTAATTTTACAACACTTTATTTTCAGTTGTTTTGTGGTGATGGCTCTTTCCATTCATACTATTTTTTAACCCATACCTTCTGACTTAGAATTAATATTAAATATCCAAGGCAGAAGAGTGGTAAGTGCTGGCAATGAGGGTCAAATGTCTTGCCCAGGGTCACACAGGCAAAGAAGCAGCCAGATTGAAACTGAGGAACCCCCCCCCCATCTCTAGTCCTGGCTCTATCCATTGATTCACCTACCTGCCCCCATTTATAATCTTCTAATCATTGTATTATTTTCTTGACTTTGGTTACTTTGAGCAACATCTTTTTTTTTCCTTTGAAATTTTCTCTCTTTTTGAAAATTTTTTTAACTTTTTCGTTGAAAGTTCTCTGGGATTGTTATTTGTTAGCACATCAGCATCATTTCAGAAGTGATCTGAATTCCAATCCTGTCTCCTATACTTATTGTTCTCAAGTAATTTAATCTCTTTGATCCTTAGGGTTTTTTTCATTTGTAAATGTATACTATAAAATCTGTAATAATGATGTGGAATTCAAAGTCTCTCCTCTGTTTCATATGGACCAGATTCATCTTGGGGGTGATTTTTATACACCTCTTTGCCTTCTTTTGCTCTAAGCCAGGTTCTTCCCTAAGAATATCAGTATCTAGTTCATGTCCCTACCAAGAATCTCCCCTAGGAGTGTCCAAATTTGGCTCATGTCTGCTAAGGCACCTGGGCTAACAAAACATCACATCTAAGACAGGTTTTATTTAACCTTATAGAAATCACAAAAGACTGATGCCCAAACCCATAAATAGTCCTGAAAACTTTCTCCCTTAGTGGGTCAAATTTCCTCCAGGGACCTATGTCACCCCCTAGACTCTTAAACATTAGAGTGCTATATAAGTTTCTGTTATTATTATTATTATTATTACTGATGATATCTCATTGAAAGGTGAATGTAAGAGCTTCAGAAAAAAACACAGATTTCAGATTTCCTAATTTTCTAGGCTACCATCATGGAAATCAAGAATTCAAAGAAAGGTACTTAAACTTTAGAGAGCATTTAACTATATATAGGCTAAGCCCAAAATCATTCCCAAAAGTTCAGTCCAAAACATTTTCTTGGACCCCACTGGCATTCAGCCAAACATAAATTTAACAAAATAATAAAAAATAAAAATTGAGAGTTTGACTCAGAGCAACAGGAAGTTTCTTTCCTCAAGATGGTAGAAGTAGATGTTGCAAAACCAAATGACACAGGTGTATGGAATAAAAAATTTAGAAGCTAAAACACACTAGCAGGATCTAGATTTTTCCCTAGCTAAATTGGTGCTTTTCTGCAAAGGTATAGATGCTTTATGTTTCACCATTCTACAGCTCAGATGGAAGAAATACAAATTTCCCTTTAGTTTTAAACTTTTTTTAAACACTTTATTTCCTATATCTAGTGTCAACTATAAAGTATCATTAATATATTTACATATGTCTTTATGCACAAATATATATGTGTATATTTATCCTCATGTATAAAAATACATAACACATATTAACTAGTGTTAAAATTATTGGCATTTAAATAGCCAACTGATAGATTTGAAAATGTATTCATTTGAATATTGTAAATGAATAGATCAAAAATGCCCAGGCAAATTTGGCGAGAAGTATAGGCTTGGATTGTGGAAGAAATGTGTTAGAAATTTAGATTATGTTTCATTTATTATACTGAATGAGAAAATTCCTATCACTGACATCCAACTCTAGATTAAGTCCCAAATACATACAAAATTTTCATTCTGTTTCAAATGAGGAAAGGGAATTTTTCTCAGCTTTTCTTTCTTATGCTTGGCAAGAAAAATAAATTCTAATATTTTAAGATGATAAAAATAAATGCTAATAAGATATTAGATTTGATATACTTTGAGATCTTGCCTGACTCCTTAGCCTTTAGTTCTTTTAAAAATAGGGGACAGATGGGGGCAGCTAGGTGGCTTAGTGGTTTGAGAACCAGACCCAGAGATGGGAGGTTCAAATGAGGTCTCAGATACTTCCTAGCTATGTGATCCTGGAGAAGTCACTTAACTCTCATTGCCTAGCCCTTACCTAGTTCTTACCACTCTTTTGCCTTGGAACCAATACCTAGTATTGGTTTTAAGATAGAAGGTAAAGGGTGTTTGTTGTTGTTGTTTATTTAAATAAGGGGCAGCTAAGTGGCACAATGAATAGTGTTAGACCTGGAGACAAATATCACCTGGAGTTAGATGAATCTCACCTGGAGTTAGAAAGACTAATCTTCCTGGTTCAAATTTGATCTCCAACACTGTGTGACCCTGGGAAAGTCATTTAACCCTGTTTGCCTGGCACAATTTCCTCAACTGTCAAATGAGCTGGAGAAGGAAATGGCAAACCATTCCAGTATCTTTGCCAAGAAAATCCCAAATGGAGTCCCAAAGAGTCAGACACATCTGACAAATGACTGAACAACTCAAATCTTTTAAAAATACAAAATATGCCAACTCATTCCTTCAGACAACGCTGGGATATGCGATCTGTAGCATCATCCAAAGTTCTTCCTGGTCAGAAATTGTTAGGTCTCTGTTGGCAACACCCATGCTTCGGGCTTCCTTGGGTCCTTGCTCTCTGCTCTAGGAAGGGAAGATGCTGATGGATTTTCAGATAAACTAGTCTGGGCTCCTGGCTCTGCGCACAGCACAATGCCCTAACCCAATGAAAATCTGCCTTTTTTCTTGGAAGCTCTTAGGGAGTCGCCCTGTAAGCACTTCAGATCCTACACCAGGCTAGGGGAGGGGATGGCCAGAAGGGAGTCAGTTCCTCATAAGTCCCCCGTGGCAGGACCCATTCTGTCTTCCTTCAGGGCTGGCTCTGCAGGTTCTATCATCACACCAGTCTATCAACTAGGAGGAGGTCAGATGGTTGGCTAGCATCATTGCTGGAGAAGGCAGTCATTTGTTCCAAATCTTTCTTGCTGAATATTTCTTAGGTAGCCTGTGAGACTGGGACATTAAATAGCCACGCCTGGTGAATGGGACAAAGCTTACTCCTTGGGAAGATTGGGCTGCTCTACAAAGTAGGCTAAGGGAACGCCAAGGATGCTGGACCAAAAGAGAGAGATGCTGAGGCTCGCTTACCAGTGCTCTTTATCCTTTCCCTGTTTTTCCAGCGAAGGTCAGGAAATGCACTCCCATTATCAGACCACTGATAGGGTGGTGGGGTCTCGAGGACTAGAGGCCACTTAGCCATTCACATTCTATTTTAATGTGGTTCAGGCAATAATAATGAGGAGTATTGTCCAGCCATGCGGCAAGCCTGGGGATCAGATACCTCTGGAATAGGGTGTTGTGGAGTCATTTGGGTCCTCTCTGATGATCCCATATCAAGTTTTCTTGGCAAAGACATTGTACCATTTCCTTCTCCAGCTCATTTCCAGTTGAGGAAACTGAGGCAAACAGAGTGAAGTGACTTTCCCAGAATCAGACAGTTAGTGTCTAAGATCTGATTTGAACCTACTCCTGACTCCAAGCCCAGCATTCTATCCATTGTGCCACTTGCTAGTATACTTTCAGATAAAGAATCTCCCTGAATATATTGTTTCTACATAGTGATTTGCATGTTTCCTGTATTAACCTATGAGTTCTATCAGAGCACAGACTAGGGTTTTGGGGGGGGTTTTTTGCCTTTTCTTTTTTTTTAAACCCTTACCTTCCATCTTAGAATCAATACTGTATATTGGTTCAAAGGCAGAAGAATGGTAAGGGGAAGGCACATCTGACAAATGACTGAACAACTCAAATCTTTTAAAAATACAAAATATGCCAACTCATTCCTTCAGACAAACCTGGGATATGCGATCTGTAGCATCATCCAAAATTCTTCTGTGTCTGATGCCAGATTTGAACCTAGGACCTCCCATCTTTAGGTCTGGCTCTCAGTCCACTGAGCTACCCAGCTACCCCCTTTTTTTTGCCCTTATTTGTGATTAGCACAGGGCCTGACACATATTAGATACTTAATAAAATACTTAATAAATGCAGATTGATTTTATTTTACTTGATTCAGTCAATGCCGGTCAGTGCCTTCTCTGCAATTGATAGTTTTAGAGAGTTGCTCAGATCACTGAAAAATTAAGTGACTTTGCCAGGATCATACAGCTAGCTTGTGTCCAAGGGTAGGACATGTTTCTAAATCTTCCTGGTTTCAAAGTCACTAATACCTATTACTGCTCAAATGTACATTGAGTATGTTGTGGGAAGGAGGATGTAGTGTAAGTGCCTGAAAAGCTTTTAAAACTATAGGATTTAGAGGCACCTAGGTGATACAGTGGATAGAATTCCAGGCTTGGAGATGGGAAATCTCGGGTTCAAATGTGATCTCCAAAGCTTCATAGTTGTATGACTCTGGATAAGTCACTTAACCCAGTTTACTTAGCCCTTGCCCTTGTCTTAGAGTTAGTAACTAAGGCTGAAAGTAAACGTTAAAAAAACAAAACAACTCTAGAACTTAGAAAGCAATAGTGTGGGAATCCATCAGTGTGTAATAAATATCTGTTTCTTTGGGATTGTACTGTTTGGAAAAGAGAGCGGTCAGGAATAAAAGATTGTTCTGGTGTGTTTCATGTGACCACTTTCTTTTTTTATATAGACTTTGTTTCTTTTATCTATATTCAACATAAAAACGATTATAACATCTTAATTCTAGAAGTATAAGTTTTGTGTTTGTTGCCTAAAAAGTCTGAAAATCAGAGATGAAGGTCAGGAATATTCCAACGTAGATCATTCATTGGTTGCACACAAAAAAGAAAAATGTGACAGTCTGCTGAGCTAAGGATGGGGTTTGTAAGAATAAAGAGTTGAGACCGGGTGAGCTTAGGTAATTGGCTTAAAGACATTATAGCAATGTTCCAGAAATTGTGTTAGGGTTTGGTTATAATGCCTTAATGCTAACGTTATGAATTGGCATCATGTAGGGTAATGTGATGTGGGAGTTGCCGCTATATTTTTAGTAATTTGAGAACCATATCAATTGGCACTGTACCAAAACCCCACACTTAAAATAGAATTATTGTCACTCTATAATTTAGAGGGAATCAGAAAGTGGTGGGCAGGGAGGGAACTAGGAAAGCAATCAGAGGCAAATGTAATTCAACTAGATTCCATAGTTCATCATGCCACAGATATATACGCTATGTGGTAATCTGTAAATGACACTACCTCTTCTCCCTCCACAACAAGAGGAAGAAAGAAAAAGATTTTTACTTTGGTTATTGTAAAGAAGGTGGGTTTTTTCCTAATAAACTTCCTTATTTATAAACCATTCAAAGTTTCTCTGTAGTGCATCTACCCAATGTATAAGTCTCTTAATTACTCCATGAGATATGTAACCTGTCCAAGTAAGTCAGTAAACCTTAATAAGAATCAACCAACAAGCATTTATTAAGCAACTACTGTATGCCAAGGGGCTGAGGATACATAAATAGAAGTTACACTGTCCCTCCCCCCTGGGGTCTTATATTTTACTAGGATACAAGATGTTGATAAATAAATGCAGTAAATATGTAAAACATAAACACTGATGAGGAGGAGGACACTAATTACTTGGGAAGACCTCCTGAAAGAGGCAGTTCTTGAATTTTGAAGACCCTAAGGGCTTCTCTTAATTCTGTCACTAACTTACCATATAACTTTGCAAGTCATTTAATTTTTGAGTGTCTTAAGGATTTTCTTTGACCCTTTTGGATGTTGGTAGATTCTCTGTTTATACAACTCATCTCATATATGGAAGTCTGTCCATTTGCAAAACCCTGTCCTTTTGGGAAAAATTGATAATTGGAAAATGGGTATGTAAAGTCAGTCTTTGCTCAAGCATGCTTTGAAGATTAGCTGGAATAGTACTTTGCATAGAATATTATACATTTACATACATATGTATTATATATATATGAGACAAATTCTTAGTTATCTCTAATTCAAAAGGTATTTTGACTGGATTCTTCTTTCCTTCCTTCCTTCCTTCCTCCATCCCTCCTCCTCCTCCTCCTCCTCTTCCTCCTCCTCCTCCTCCTCCTTCTTTCTTCTTTCTTCTTCTTCTTCTTCTTCTTCTTCTTCTTCTTCTTCTTCCTCTTCCTCTTCCTCTTCCTCTTCCTCTTCCTCTTCCTCTTCCTCTTCCTCTTCTTCTTCTTCTTCTTCTTCTTCTTCTTCTTCTTCTTCTTCTTCTTCTTCTTCTTCTTCTTCTTCTTCTTCTTCTTCTTCTTCTTCTTCTTCTTCTTCTTCTTCTTCTTCTTCTTCTTCTTCTTCCTCTTCTTCTTCCTCTTCTTCTTCTTCTTCCTCTTCTTCTTCTTCTTCTTCTTCCTCTCTCTCTCTCTCAGCTGGGTGGTAGTACTATTGTTGCTTCTCCCTATGGAGAGGCTGAGCCTTAGAGGCCACTTGCATTTGGAACTAAAGACCTGCAGTATGATCAAAGCTAATAAGGTGTCCACATAAGCCCTGTACCAGTATAACAAGCCCCTAGAAGCAGAGGACCACCAGGCTGCCTAAGGAGAGGCAAACCGCCCAAGTTGGGAAAGTTTCTGTTCCAATCAATGTTTTGTAGAGAAAGCTAGTGAGCTTTACTTAAGCTTTACTTCTAGCCTAGGCAAGATAGGAAACCCTAGTCTCACAAACTTGTGTGAATATGTATTTTATATATATATGTATATATATATATATATACATATATATATATATATATAAGTATTCACATATGTATATACATAGTTTTAACTATATAAATAGAGTTTTTATATATTGTTTTTAAACTGTTGTTTCCTATTATGTCTCCCCTCCCATTCTCAGAGAGCCAGCCTTTTTAATAAAGAATAAAAAACAGGAAGAAAAAATACAGCAAAACCAACACATCAAAAAAAGAAGTCTAGCATTATATGCAGTAATCAATAATCAAGGCTTCCTACCTTTGCAAAGAAATGAGAGAAGGTTCCTTTTTATGTCTTCTTGGGGTCAATCCTAGTAATTGTTATTTCTCAATGTTCAGTTTCATTTATTTTGTTGTATTGGCGATGATTGTTGTTGTCCATTTGCATGGTTGTGGTCTTTGTGGATAATGTTTCCAGGTAGTTTGCTTCATTTCATATCAGCTTATGTAAATGTTCTCATATTTCCCTACATTCCCTACATCCCTGATTTCTTACAATCTAGCCATATCCATTTCATTCATGTACCTCAGATTGTTAGCCATTCCTAGGGGATGAGTGGTTGCTTTGCTTTAGTTCTTTGCTACTACTGAAAAAGTGCTGCTGTTGTACATATTTTGTGATCTATGAGACCTGCCTTTTATCATTGACTTCTTTGAGATATAGACTGGAATCTCTGGGTCAAAGGGCAGAGGCATTTTAATGACCAGATTCCATTTTAAATGACTCTAATTTACTCTATTTGGTTCTCCAGTCTCAGTCAGAGTTAATTTGGTGTTCATACACAGGATGCAATGAATGCACATGTATGCAACAAAGATACACATTCATATGCAATTGCAGGTATGAATTATGCTCATCTGGCTCTCATTTTATACTAGTAACCAGTAAATTTCTGCAAGACATTGTGTATGTTACTGTTTTAAAGTCTTTGTTGTTTGTAGCATTTGATGGGTGGAACACATAAGCATTTAGAGATCAATCAGCAGTATACAGAAATTCACAGGGGCCCCCTATGCATAATATATATGATACAAATGCACATGCCTTGCCAGGGATGTAGATGCTGCAGCTGCTGCTATACTAGATTGTTTCTGACTCTTCTGCTGAGAGAGAGAGAGAGAGAGAGAGAGAGAGAGAGAGAGAGAGAGAGAGAGAGAGAGAGAGAGAGGGAGAGAGAGAGAGAGAGAGAGAGGGAGGGAGAGGAAGAGAGAGAGAGAGAGAGAGAGAGAGAGAGAGAGAGGGGGGGGGGGGAGAGAGAGGGGGAGAGAGGGAAAGAGAGGATACAAAGCTAAGTAGCTGCCATCCATTAGATCACTGGGGCTCTCTTAAGATGCCATTTACCACTGACTTTCACACCAGGGATGGGTAACTCTGAGAACAAGCTGCAGGGCTATCCGAGAAGAAAATACAGAGGTATGAGAAATGAAGATGGAGATGTGTGTATGTTGTTGGAAGGGCAGGAGAGTGGGGTGGGGGAGCTTGGTGACAATCAGCCTGCCTTAACACATAGGCCCCGCTTTGTGGCTGGCCTTTTGCTATGATGCTGCTGCTGCTACTGCTGCTGCTGCTGGCACCGCCACTGCTGTTGCTGCTGCTGCGTCCACCGCCACTATTGCCACCACCGCTACTATTGCCACCACCGCTGCTGAGTTTGTGGCTGGAGTCAGGTTGCTGCAACTCACTGCAGCAGAGTCAGGGGTGAGATTATTTTTAGCAGGTTCTTTTTCAGCCTTGCTCAAGCTGGAGATCTTCAGGGAACAGAGGAAGTGTTTGTGGAGTGGCAACACTTTGCTCACAAGCAGGGCTCCTTGCACCAGTCCTGCCTGCTGGCCAAGAGATTTTGCTGCAGCATCCCGCCGGC
Organism: Monodelphis domestica; assembly: GCF_027887165.1. Lineage (NCBI taxonomy): Eukaryota > Metazoa > Chordata > Mammalia > Didelphimorphia > Didelphidae > Monodelphis > Monodelphis domestica. The sequence continues at coordinate 239,283,769 of NC_077234.1, forward strand.
CAGTTAGGAAAGGGATGTAAATCAATGAGGCAGTGAGAGAGAGAGAGAGAGAGAGCGCGCGGGAGCTTACCTACCAAGGCAAGGCTCTCAAAGCCTGGATATTATGGCAGTGCTTTGTCCGTTCCGAATCTCTAAGGCTTATTCTCTAGAGGTTTGTCTTTGCAGTGGTGGTTTCATTGGGGGGTTCCTGGTAGAGGGGTGCCTGATTTTCCAGTGATCCCTTGGATGTCCTGACCAGGGAGGTACCCGTTTCTTGAGCCCAGTAGCTGCAGCTGGAGCCTTTGTGAGGCACATAGTATCTCTCCCGACTTGTAGGCGCCCTCCTTCCCAGGCAGCCTCCATTCACAATTCTCTCTGTGACTGGGAAGTTAGAGTTAGTCAGGCTTTGATGATGGGCTCGTTCTAGCCTCAAAAATGTAGAATGCAGTTTCAATCCAAGACTACAGAAAGCCACCAGAGAGGGCCCTGTCTTTTCTGAGGAAAGGGGAAGAAGGCAGAATGGGAAAGAGGTTGTCGCTCTCTGCCTGTTACTGCTGCTCCCAGCCTGGAGACTGCATACCTGCCTGACATCTGCATTTCCCTGGAGGTTGCTCCGGAAAAGTACCGTACGCGGTGAGGTCGCAATCCTTGGGCTTTTTGCCAGGCAGAGCGATCCCTGAAGTGCGGGGTGCGGGGTGGGGGGGGGGGATAGGGAGGGGGGCAAAGGAGAAGGAAGCTGCTGGAAGGGGCAGGGGAATGCACTTCAAAGCCTGATGTCCTATACACCAGTGACCTAGGTGGGTAAGGATGGGCTCGTGTCGGGGGCGGATCTCCCGGCGCCCCCCACCCCGCCCCCGCCCCCGGCCCCAGCCCTCCGTGACCAGGTTCACTGGCCATTGCAGGGGTGAGAGTGAGAGTAAGGAGCAGCTTCGGCTTTTCGAGCAAGTAATTGGGGAACAAAAATCAGCAGTGACGTCATTTTTAACTGATTCCTCACACCGTACGTGGTGGGAGAACTTGGGGGGGGGGGAGCTGCAACCACACGGAGAGATAGATCCTCAGCACAGGCTGGAGCGGAGAGCCCCCCAATGGTAATTCAGCTGGCAGCGGCTTGTGCAGAGCTGCTCCTGCGGACATTCCCAGTGCATTCTTCAGAGGACAGAAGGGAGATGGTAGGAGTTTTTGTTTTAGTCGTGTGTGAGTGTGAGTGTGAGTGTGTGTGAGTGTGCGCATTGGAAATATGTAGAAGCTGCTTTGAAGTTTTGCCTCAGCAGTAGCGGGTTCAGTCTGCAGCCTGAATCCTTTGCTGTTGCATGTGAGACTTGGCCATGTAGCGTTGATGCTCCCCCAGGAATGGAGGTGCAGAGGCAGCCAGCCAGCACTGAGCCAAGGCGCTTTCTTCTGGACTTTGGAGATCTGCAGGTGGAAGGAGGAGGACTTGGGCGGAGGACAGGTCTGAAGCCTGGAGAGGTACCAGATGGTTTGGCCTGTGGTGCCCCTGTGGCTTTGGATTCTTGTGACATTTTGATAGTGATAAGGAATCTGGCCATAATGCTTTAAGGTAAAAGGACTGTTTGGAGAAGCAGAATGAGGAGAGGAGAAAGCTTTGCTGCTGCTGCTGCTGCTGCTGTGTGTGTGTGTGTGTGTGTGTGTGTGTGTGTGTTTCCTTTTAGAGAGCATTTAACCCCATCCTTCCTGCTCCATCTTCATACCTGTCCAGTCATCACCACCTTCTCTAGAAATCAGTAGCACAACAGGGCATATTGGCTATACCCATCCATATGGATAGAATATTATACCTGGACATACATACCTGGCTTGAGCTGAGCTGGTCATGTGATGTGGTTGGAATATGCGGTCACTGAAGGAAAAAAAAATCATGTACCATCCAGGGAAGGTTATAGTGGTCAGGTCAAGATGGCGGATGGTGCTTAAATAATAGCCCATGGTCTTCTGCTGTTTTGGCTTGGGGCTATTCATTTCATGAGAATGTTCATCTTGTTACCTCTTGGCCATCAGTTTGTGTTTTCACATCTGCTTGTGAAAAAGTCAGAGATAATGAATAATGTCCAAAAATAGCCCTCCACTTGTTTCAGATAGACTCCTGCCTAACCCCATTTTTGGCTAGTCCAGGGACAAACATTTCAGCAGAATGGACCTGAGACATTCAAACATTAAACTGTCAGAAAACCAGGGGTCATAGCCATGAATCACTCAGAGGACACTGTTTTCAGCAACTGCAGTGCAGAGTGAGATTGGGGGTAGGGGAGACTTGGGGAACCTAGAAAGGATAGAGAAAGGCCTAGGGAACAACAATAGAAGCAGAGCTTTAAGTAAGTAGCTCACATACCCCTGCATTGAAGGCAAAAATGGATAAGATGCAGGGATGGTTTTTGACAACTCTGTACTTCCAGTAGTAGGGCCCATGAATGTTTGGGAAGCCCAACTTTGCTTGTTACTTGTGCTTTTGTCCCCTCACTTCTGTCCTCTATTCCACATTTGGATCTTTTCTACCATGTCACACTGAAGCCCCATGAGACTTGGTACTAGATGACATGAGACTGGGGTAACTGAGAGACCCCTTAAACTTTAGCAGAATTTTGTGCGTGAGGAGAGACAGTCTTGTTCCTTGAACTTGGGAGCAATGTCCTTTGAGCATAGGGAATAATGTATATTCTCCAGTAGAATATAAGCCTCTTGAGGGCAAAGACTTTCATTATTGTCCTTGTATCCTTTTGTTCTCTTCCTAGCACAGATCCCTGAAGCTAGTAGTTAAATAGCTGGTTGAACTGAGTGAAGAGAAACTGCTTTTGAAACTAAGGTGAGATATAACTAGAAACAGAGGTACAAGTTCATAATGGTGAAAACCAAGCCTTTGGGAAGGTCAGTGGGGTTAAGGAGCCTGAGAAGGGAAATACAGCTTCTCTGAGGCTACTAGTGAGAAAGCTAGTCTTCTTTCCAAGAGACCGATTCCTTGTGACCTTGGGAAAATCCACTTCCCCTTCCTTGGCTTTCCCACAAGAAAGACCGGACTAGGGTGAATTCCCATGAAAATGTCTGTTAAGAGGAGTCAAGAAATTGGCATGTACATTATCAGCTAGAATTTTCTCATTTGAGAAATGTACTCATCCCTGTATATGTCCTTTTCTCCACTGAACTCCTCTGGTGCCTGGTCATGGCATGAAAGTGACCTTTGGTTCTAGAAGGAAGCTATTCCAGTCATAGGAAATAGTGAGCAAAGACAGTGGAGTACAAATTAGGAAAGAAGGGGGAGGAGAAGTATTTTCTTTTGGTTGGAATACACAGTAAATTGAGGGGAATAATATGAGATGGGACTGAAAAGGCATTCTGAAACCAGATTACTTTGAATGCCAGGCAAAGAAGCTTGAACTTTCCTTGATACTTATCAGGAGCTCCTAACAATTTTGGAAGGGGGTTAAACTAGATGGCCATTGATGCCCCTTATGGCTCCGAATTTATAGTCCCATGATCCTACAGGTCTTTGAAGGCCTTTCCATCTCTAAAGCCATGATTGCTATGACACATATTTTGGCCACAGCAACTTTCAGTGACCATTTATGAAGGTACAGAGGGGATGGCAATCTCAAAACCACTGGTCATGGAAAAGGTCTCTTCTTCAAATGAAGTTTGGCACCCTAAATTGGAAGTTTACTGGAGTCTCTCTAAGAGGTACAAGTTAAAAAAAAAAAATTAGCCACCGGAGAGTGCAGGAGTCCTTTACTCAACTCTTCCTCTGACTTTTTTATTTGACTTTGGAAGAGTCATTTGGTCATAGACATTCTCAAACTGCAGCAAAATACATGTATCTATCCTGCTTCCATTGGCATTCAGAAAGTTCCATTCAGAACTTTCTGCCAATACAAACTCATTAGTTTGGCACTTTTGTGGAAAGGGCTTAGATTATATGGCCATCAAGATTCTTTCTAACTCCAAAAAATAAAGACAACCATAGCTATTAGCAACAGAGGCTCAAGGAGATTAGTTATTTGCTTATTCATTTATAGACTCCAAGAATTCATTGGGGACTTGACAAATCTAGAATTAGAACTTGGGTCTCCCGCCATAGTTCAGTTCTCTTTCCATTACACATATTGAATGTTCAGAAATAATTATACAGAAAGTGTAGTGTAACCCTGACCAAGTTAGTGATTTGGGACTACTGGATGGCCATGTGAGGAGAAATGGAGGCAGATTCAGTCTTAAGTTTTGTTGTTCCCAAAATATGTCTGTTGTTTTTTGGAGAGGCTTTGTAAAAATTTTGGAGTGTTAGTTAAAAATAAGTTATTATTGAAGTCAGAGTAAGAGTTATGATGTTATTAACTTAAAATGCATTCAGGAGGGAATTAAACAGAATGTATTCCTTTTGAACACTTAGAATTCTGATGGACATCAAGGAATTTGTGATTTCATCAGTGTCAACTGATGTCAACCACACTTGCTGATAATTTCACAAATCTAGAAAGTTGCCTGAAGCTCATGGAGATTTAATGATCTTGCCTATGATCTTTCAGAACTTGAACCCAGACCTTCCTGACATCAAGTCCAGTCCTTTGTCCATGGCACCATGCTATCTTAATCTTTAGGATAATAACAATTGTTATACTTTCCAAGTGTTCCCTTTATTTCAACTATAGGCTTCTATATTTATATAATTCTTTAGCGCTTTACAAAGGACCTCCCTCAAAACAACCCTATAAAGTTGATAGTGCAGGTACTATTATTCCCCTTTGACTGGTGACAAAAGTTAGAGATTGAGGGATTAAGGTCTCCCAACTAGACCTTAAAATCAAGTCTTCTGATTCCCAAACCATCAACCTTTCCAACACTCAGCATTGCCTCTCGAGATGCCCAACACATTACCAGCCACAAAAATAAGCCATATGTTAGAGATGCATGACCTGAGGTTGTAGAAGGAACTTGCATCAAATGAATCAAGTGAATGGGGGAAATATAACCAGAAAACAGAACAACTAATCCCATACTCTAGAATCCATGATAGTTAACTCTAAACATTCCTAAGTCTTCAGTGTATTTTTTGTTGTTGTTACTTAGCTTCAAGCATAAAATAACTATTTGAAGCTAGTTAGACCCAGAGCTTGTTAAACGAAGAGGGGAATAAACTAATTACCTCTGTTCTACTTTGGCCCACTCTCCAGCTGGTTCCACCTAAAAAGGTAAATAAAAATGAACGGCAATAGCCTTTTATCTTTTCGGGAAAATAGTATTGTCTTCGGGGGAGCTAGGTGGTATGGTAGATGGCCTTGGAATCAGGAAAACTCCTCTCCTTGAGTTCATATCTGTCCTCAGACACTTCGGCAAGTCACTTAACCCTGTTTGCCTCAGTTTCCTCATCTGCAAAATGATCTGGAGAAGAAAATGGCAAATTAACTCCAAGTATCTTTGTCAAGAAAACCCCAAATGGAATCACATAGAGTCAGAGATAACAACTCAACAACAACAAAAACAAAATCATTGTCCTGAAGATACACACACACACACACACACACACACACACACACACACACACACACACAGAATCTATACTGCATTCAGTTATATTTCTATTCCATGAGCTTTTGGGGGATTGCCTAGGTTTTTGCATCTGGCGCAGATATGTTGATGTGGTCCATTCATTCATTCAGACCATTCAGCAGGCTGGCTGCTGTGTGACTAGCCATGTACTGAGCTGTTTGTATCGATTTAGGTGATACAAACATGAAATAAATTAAAAACAAAAACAAAAACAGAAGGCATGCTTGTTCTCTTTAAGATACAAGGGGGCTATGCAAGGGGCAGGTGGACAGTGTAGCAGTCTACCCCTAACTATGGGCAAGGGAAACAGTTAGTATGTACAGAGGGTCTTAGAAGAGAGCATGCTCAGTCTTGAGCATGGCTGGGAAAGCCTCTGACCCTTGACCCCAGCTTCCCCCAGGTTAGGCGGGAAAACAGGTTTCTTTGTGTTCACCTGGCTAAGAGAAACCACACCTATACCTTGTCATTAACCAATGATAATCATCCCTATGTATTGTGTATATTTGCATATCAAAGACATTAAAAGCAGCCGCAGCAAGCTCCGCCCCTCTCTTTCTCTTGGATCTCAGCTCTCGCTGATTCCTTTCCTTATCTACCTCTCCCACCTGGGACCTGGCCTTCGGCCAGGCACTTTCTTCTCTCTATCATGTCTCCGACCTGTGTGGTATTAAATTTGGATCACTGGACGGGTACAAGCCTTCTGAGTAGTCCACTGATCGGAGTTTTTGCTGTGGCTCCTTGATAATTAATAAGGCCTGGATTTCTGACTCATTCCTGCCACCTCATATCTCTAACTTGGCTCCGCCATCCCCCTCATGGCATCCAGAACTTCTATCCTTCCTCTATCTTCCTACCTTGAGGCTTCTCGCTGGATCCAGAAGCTTCAAGCAATTTGGTGGATTGAAAGCGAAGCCTAGAATCAGTAGATCCTGGATCCAAATCTGGCTTCAGATACTTCCTAACTATGTGGCAGCAAACCCCCATTGCCTAGCCCTTACCTCTCTTCTGCCTTAGAACCAGTACATAATATTGATTTTAAGATAAAAGGTAAGGGTTAAGTTTTTTTAATTTTTTAAATTCAAATTTTTTAATTTTAATTTAATTTAAATTTAAATTTGAGCTTCTGAACAAGGTGAACTCAGAAGAAGCAACTTGAGAATTGCACCCACAAATAAGAGATAATGATGTCATAAGCACATTTGATATTCGATATTTCTCCCTTCTCCTCACCTTTGACTATGACTACTTCCTGATAAGTTTTCATAGGATGGGCATTTGGGGACAGTTCTGTGGCTCACAGTTATGCTTTGGTACTTTTGTCATTGTTTTTGTTGTTGGCATGACATGAATGATCAAAACTGATCTTCCAGTTTAAGCCTCTAATTATTTTTTTGATAAAGATCTGGCAATTCAATAAGAAGGAAATTTTAAGGGTTGCCAAGCTACAGATGACTCTGGGTTATAGGAAAGGATTTGCTTGCAGAATACTAATAGGATAGGGACCATTCAGCATTCTTATCTAGACTTTTCCAATGAACTCTTGTAATATGGGTGTTTGAGTGCTTGATTCTCTACAATTATTCTGAAAGGGTGATTAAAGACATAAGCGGGGTTTTATGAAGCAGAAGGTGACATACCCCTCAAAAGCAGTATCATTTGTCTTTCTGTTTGGTGCATAGTGAACATCAAGGGATCTGGTGCTAAAAATAATATGCCCAAGGTCACATAGCTAGCAAGTGTCTGAGGCAAGGCTTGGACTCCAGGCACAGTGAGCCACAGCTGCCTCCAGGCTTATGATTAGGAAGCCTAATATATATTTAACCAACACATTATAGGACAATTCTGCCTTTCAAATGTTCTTCCTCTGCTACCGTCCCTTCCTTCCATTATTCTACATATATCTTTTTCATAATCTAGCTGGCTCTACATAGCTGCATTTCTTCCTCATCAGATTCATTTGTATTTATCCATCAGATTAATTCTTAGAAACATTTCCATCTCTCTGGGCTCAATTTACTCTATCCTATCTGTGTACCCGTTGAAATTAACTGTGCAAAAGTCGTGTGTGTGTGTGTGTGTGTGTGTGTGTGTGTGTGATTATTCCCAACATCCTCTTCTTTGTCCATCATAAGCCCTAAAATCTTCCTGCTGATTCTCACTATTTCTTCTTCAGAAACTACATCATCCTTTTTGCTCAGCGTTAGGTCCACCCATCATCACCCGCTATAATCTCTGAAGGATAAAATTATCAGCAGCCTAAATCAGCTGTTGTTGGAGACACCTCCATCAGATGACTGCATAACCCTCCCCATTACTCTTAGATATGACCTCTATAACACTTTTGTGATTTGCCTCCCATATTCATTTTCTGGCTCCTCCTTCTAGCTCGGCAGTCTTAGCCCAATATTGTGTCTGTTCCTAAGGCTGATCCTCATAAAAGTAAGCCCCTGACTGCTTCCCTATTCCAATTCATGGAGTTTCATGCAGGAATATGTCTTCCTGATATATACTTCACCTCCACTACCACTTCTTAATCAAATTTGTATTCCTTTCTATTTTCATTCTTGTTTTTTCTTTCTTACTTTCTTTTTGAAAAAAGGTATAGCCAGATCAGAACCAATTCAATAAGCAAGATAATATAGTTAAAGAATAAGTGAGCTTGTTGGGGAAATGGAAAGAAGAGGTTTTAATAAGATCTGGTGACTATAAAATAAGAGAAAAAGGAGACGAGAAGGGAGTAAGTATATATATAATTTGTATGTGTGTGTCTGTATATACATACTATATCCATGTTTTACCCAGCTCTCACTTGTGGATCCAAGAAGCTATAGCATTGTGCAGCAGCCACTTCCTGGTAAAACCTTTCAGCAGACAGCCTAAATGAGGTGTTTTTATGGTAACTGAAAAACCTCAAGCCTGTCAGGGAATTAGAGGGATATATATTCCAAGCATGTGAAGATTTCCCCTGGCACAATGGGTAGATGAGAACATTTGGTTCCAGTAGCCATGAAGACAGCTGAAGCAGGTGCTGTGGGATGCTTAGGGCTTGGTCCAACATGGAAGATGCCAAAGTCATTGACTGAATCCCTGCCTATCACCAGTTGTCCTGAGTTTTGTCCTGCCACTAGTCTTGAATGTTTCTGGAAGAGTGAAGCTGATGATTTTGTGTAACTCTGCCTCATTTAAATTTAATTCTAGTCAAGACATCATCCCATGATGTCATTGTTCCTCTTGGAAATGAAGGACAAGCCAAAGCAACTATGCTTCAGGCCCTATGCCAAGTGCTTTTACAACTATTATCTCATTAGATCTTCACAACAACCCTGGAAGGTAGATGTTATTTTTATCCCCATTTTACAGTTGAGGAAACTGAGATAAACAGAGGTCATAGTAACTTGCCCAAGAACACACAGCTAGTAAGTATCTGAAGTCAGATTTTGATCCAGGTCTTCTTGATTCCAAGCCTGGAATATCTATTGTACCACCAGTGGAGAAAGTTGTTGGTATGTAACATGCATAGATTTAGTCATATCATTCCTCTGTTGCAAAATCTTCACTGGCTCCCCATTACCTAACACCTCAAGTAAAGTTCAAGTTTCTTTGCCTGGCAATTCAAGGCCCTCAACACTATGGTTTCACAATGCCTTCCTAGCCTTATTTCATTTTATACTCCATTTATTCTGTACTACATCCAGAACTGAAATGTTATCCATCTCATTTGTACTATACTTAACTGACTTTATGCCTTTGCAAATACTGTTTCCTGAACCTGAAATCTCTTCCTTTCCCCTTTCAAAATTCCTATCTATTTAAAAAAGTCTAATCCCAATGCTTATTTTCCTCCATGAAGATATATTCCCCCTGATACTACCTTCTACCTCAGACCTCACATATAGTTCCTTGCTTGTCATCCTTCTAATATACTCAGCATATAATATTGTGTATTTTATTTCTGTCTTTTGTCCTTCTTCTAGATCATAAGCTCCATGAGGGCAGAAACCATGTCTTATCTAAACTGTGTATGTCTTCCAGTGCCTTACTCAAAGCAAGTGCTTAATTCATGTTTATTAAATGAATGAATTATCTTTGCTAATAAGTGAAGATAAGCAAGAATCCATAGTCCTCAGAAACTCCTGAGTGACCTTTCTTCCCATCTCTTGTAATTTGATTAATTGTTCCCTATTGCCTGTCCTCCCAAGCTCTATACTTGTTTGCTTGCTTATAATATCTCTCTGCTCATGCTCACCTTCATTGACATCTCTGGACCTTCCTCTAGTCTTCTTGCTATTATCTCTTTTGTCTAGTCAAACTCCTGGTCCTGATCACCATAGACTTGTCCTATCCTGTCACTATCAAAATTCTTCACTGATAGAGGCTGACACAGTTCTGGTCAATAAATAGTTCCTGAATTTAAATGCATGTAGCTACCTCAAAAGTATCATTTTCAAACTTACAAATAAAGCATCAGTTTTTTAAATGAGTCCAACCAACCAAAACAGTCCTCAAAATCCATAAACTAATTCCTTCCTTCCTTTCTTCTTCCCTTCCATCCTTCCTTCCTCTCTCCCTTCCTTCCTTCTTCCCTCCTTCCTTCCCTCCTTCTCTGCCTTCTTATCTTTCTTCCTTCCTTCTTCCCTCCCTCCCTTCCTTCCTTCTTCCCTCCTTCCTTCCCTCCTTCTCTGCCTTCTTCTCTTTCTTCCTTCTTGCTTCCCTCCCTCCCTCCCTTCCTTCCTTCTTCCCTCTTTCTCTCCCTCCTTCCCTGCCTTCTTCTTTTCCTTCCTTCCTTCCTTCCTTCCTTCCTTCTTCTCTCCCTCCCCTTTCTCTTTTTTTTTTCTTTTCCATCATGCATTGGTTCAGTTCTCTTTAGGCAGTCTAGTAGGCCTCCTACTCTTTGGGGATTCACCATATTGGTTCTAGACCTAATAAGACACCCTATTGGTTTTTTCCCTACTGCAACTCAGAACTCCCAAATTCAATCAATCTTCCAGCCTCAGCCTCCCAAAAAATTACAAGCATTTGCCACCGTGCCCAGCTGATAAACTAATTTCTAAAAGAGCCCCCTGCTGTTCACATCTTTTGCTTTATGGACTATTAACCTTGGGTCAATGACTTGAATGTAGTCACTAGTAGTGATCATGATTAGAATGTTTATTAGATTGGGTGTGGAGATTTCTACAAGAACAATTGACACGTTTTCCAAAAGTTATCTTTTGCTTGAATAATCAATATCTTACTAAAATCTTGGTCCTTGGAGATGATTTGGAGAGAGCCAGTGGGGATGGAGAGGTGGGATATATTACTGGTGAGGTCCACATGTTCAAGGTGACGCCTTCTCCTTCAAAAAAAGAAGGTGGAAGGAAGAAATTCTGACAGAGATGAGCATGGAGAACAGAGGAAATAAATACAGTGCTCAAAAAAGCTGTTGGTTTGATAGCTTTATTTTTTTTTTTTAAAGGAGAAAATATGTTGTTGGAATATTGACTGAAAACCAACTTTAAATAAGATGAGATTTCGCAAGACATATGCAGACCATAGAACCCTTTCATTCAGCCCAGTCTATCAATATATACAGATATCCATGGTATACAAGGACTCAGACTTAATGATGTCTAAGGTCGTCTAAATCTATGACTCCTCATTCTGCCCTTGCCATTGTTTTTAGTACTTGATAAAATAAGCAGAAAAGACTCTATGATGGCATATAAAAGGGACTGTAGACTGTTTTGTGGGCTTCCTTTATCATTTTTTTTTACAGAATCTATTGGCCAAATCATGGAAGGAAGAAAAAAGGTTTGAGTGGTATATTAAAACACACACACAGTATCAGTTCTAAAATAGAAGAGCGGCGAGGGCTAGGCAATCTGGGGTTAAGTGACTTGCACAGGGACACCCAGCTAGGAAGTGTTTGAGGCCAGATTTGAGCCCAGGTCCTCCTGCTTCTGAGCCTGGCACTCTTACCTAGCTACCCCAGTTTCTGTGATATTTTAAGGTCATTTATTGTTTGGGTCGGGTTAGCCAAAATAACCAGTTGTTTTGACATGATGTAGCTATAGCTAGACACTTTTCTTTCTTTCTTGGGCAATCTGGGTATTTGGTAAGCCATAGAGGTGATCTGGTGTATTATAAAGTAACTTTAGGGTTGCCTCTTGAACCTTGAACCACTCAGAAAGTGGCCCTGTATGCCACTTGGCCAAGAATCTGGCTCTGGCTAAATCCCAGGGATGTATGTCACTGCATCCTTACCCTTGGTCTAGAGCCTTCTTGCCTCCCCTTCCCACACCTATGCCTAATCCCACCTATGCTATTGCTTGGAGCAATGGAAAGTCCCTTCTTCCTTTCTGGAACTTCTTGTTCTGCCAAGATCTGTTGCGCTGGCATCATGGAGTTGGTGAAGCTCTGCATTATGACTCTCCAACAGGAATAAATCTGGAGCCAGATTTTGAGGGTGAGGGCAAGGCCACTGTACCCCATTCTAGAGGCTGGGGGGAGGGGTTCTTAGCATTTTGCTTCTGAGCTGCTGTGTGCCATAGAATGAGATTTGGTGAATAGATATGTATAGAGACATACCCCGCCCAAGTCCCTGTGGGAAATTTTGGAAGTAAAAAGAGCAAAAACAGTAAGATAAGATAGACCGAAAAAAACAGAAACCTAGAGAGGGATCCAGCAACCGAAACACAGAGAGGTGGCTCTGAGAAAGAGGGAGGGAGAGAGAGAGAGAAAGAGAGAGAGAGAGAGAGAGAAAGAGAGAGAGAGAGAGAGAAAGAGAGAGAGAGAGGTAAGCAGAGATCAAGAAAACAACAGAGAAAAGAGAGATAGAGACAAAGAGAAAAGAGACACAGACAAACAGGAGAGAGGAAAAAAGAAAGGGAAACAGAAAAGACAGCTAGGGAAGAGAGAAGGAAGGAGACAGAAAGAAAATAAAAACAGATTAAATGTAAAGTTGCTGCCTTGATAAATAATGTTTTTCCTGTACAGATGCTTGCACATTTTGTCATTGAGTCATTTTTCAAGTGTGTCCAACTCTTCATTTGGGATTTTTTTGGCAAAGATATTGGACTGGTTTGCTATTTCCATCTCCAGCTCATTTTACAGATGAGGGAACTAATTAAAACATTTTTGAATAATATATTTTTAAAACACACCCTCAAACCCCTTACTTTCTGTCTTATCAATTTTAAGGCAAAAGAGTGGCAAGGGCTAGGCAATCCGGGTTAAGTGACTTGCCTAGGGTCACACAGCTAGTAAGTATCTGATGCCAGATTTGAACTCAGGAAGATGCCTTTCTGACTCCAGACTCGGTGTTATATCCAGTATACCATCTAGCATGCACATTTACACAAACATCTAAAATTTTTCACTGAATTTCTATGAGTAAGCTGCCTTGTGGATTAATTTTATCTTTTAAAATATAGCTTAATTTTACTTTTTAAAATAATTATAGCTAGAATGAGATAGCACTTTTAAGGTTTTTAAATTTTAATATAATTCATGTTGCCTTAATCGATTCTCACAACACTTCTGAAAGAGAAGTGTTATAAGAATGATTATTCCATTTTACAAATGAGGAAACTGAGATGCAGACAAATTAAGTGACTTCTCTATGATGGCACAGTTAGTATTTATTGGAGGAGAAATCTGAACCCAGTTATCTCTTGACTCTAAGCTTAATACTCTTCCTTTTATACCACATTAGTTCTTGTCAAAGCAAAAACCTAATTAATAATTCACATAAAAATTGAGGTCTTATTTAAGAGAGATTTTTAAGGGGAAAAAGACATTTCTTATCCTTCATATCATACTTGCATTAACGCTATAGGAAAATCACATTAATTCAGATTTGATCAATTCAGAATCTATAAATATTTGGATTTGTGTTGGGATGAAGTTTACTTTTGAACTTATATTTAAGAGGAGGGTTTACCTAGCAATCTAAAAATGTAAACAGATTGCAGGAGGAAATGTTTACCTATTAAAAGAACAAACTATTTTTGAGAGGTTTAGAAACATTCATTTAAATGTCATAAAATCATAGTGTAAGCCGAGATCAGTACCACTTAGGTCTGTCCTTTGATATAGCATCTATTCATTAAAGGAGAATATATGCTAGGTCTATCTATCCATCTACCCTCCCCTTCATCTATTTATTAAAATAGTGGATTGTTGAGTATATACATGTCCAGTGGCATTGTCCTAGGTCAGATGCAAAGATCTTTAAGACTTGATTCTTGAACTCCAAAGGCATATATGGTGGGGAGATAAGACTCTGTAAAGGGCATTGTTATTCAATAGAAGCTTAGGCTTCATGACTGGAGTTTTCTTGGCACTGTTACTGGAGTGGTTTGCCATTGCGTTCTCCACTCATTTTCCAGCTAAAGAAACTGAGACAAACAGGATTGAGGGACTTGCCCAGGGTCACAGGGCTAGGAAATGTCTGATGCTGGATTTGACAGGCCTGATGCTCTATCTACCATGCCACAAAACTGATCATAAGAGTATGATTTCATTAATAGAGGGATCTGACAGATAATGCAGGTCTGCACCTTTTCTGTAATGTATAGCCTTCAAGAACTGCCTAAGGTGACTTAATTAATATGTGTCAGAGGCAGGACTTGAACTCAGGCTTCAAGTTTGGCTCTCTATCCATTACACTACCCTGCCTCTCAATTAAAGTGCTACATAAATATTTGTCATTGCTATTTTGCCATTATATGGGCTGACTTTAAAACACCAAAGTTGATTGCACTAAAATCTGAATCATCACTTTCTAGTGATACTCTTATCTTTGCTTTAATTACTATTTAGACAGACCCAAGATTAATCAGTCATTCCAATGCCCAGCTTTAAAAAAAAAATAAAATTAAATAAACCCTTACTTCCATCGTAGAATCAATCCTGTATATTGGTTTCAAGGCAGACAAGCAGTAAAGGCTAGGTGATGGGGGTTAAGTGACTTGCTCAGGGTCACACAACTAGGAAGTATCTGAGGCCTAATTTGAACCCAAGACCTCTCCTCTACAGAACTGGCTCTCAATACACTGAAATGTCTCCTACAGCCTTTTTTATGTTGGTAGAATGAATGGACCAATAAACTTTTATTAAGATCCTCCTGTGTACCAGGCATTGTGCTAGCCAATGAATGGATGGGGAAAGCATTTCGTAAGCTCTTACTTTGTGCTCAGTGGTAGAGGTACAAATAGAAATAGTCAGAAAGCCCCTGTTCTCCAGGAGCTCCCATTCTAATTGGGGAAGAGAACCCCAGGGGAATCAAGACATGGGTGGGTGGCGGGAGCCTGAAGCCCTTCCCTTACTTACCTTGAGTGCCATAGCCAACAAGGGGGAGCTATCAGGCTGGGGCCCTTGGTTTGTCCGGGGCTTTTCGAGTTGAGGCGCGATGTGCAGAAGGAAGGGGCTGGACTCCGGGGCCCTTCAGGTCACAAGTCAGTGACTGCCACTCCCCCCCTTCCTTCCCTGTCTCTGCTAAAGCAGCATCAAAATGAAAGCGGCTTCAGGCTGGGGATTGGGGAGCGTTGTACGGCCGGGGGAAAAGATCAAGGCGCGGCGAGGAGGGACTCTTTATTTTGGACATTTGTGAGCATTTTTTACCTTGATTCTCGCCTGTCTCCTGAAGAGGCGACTTGTCTCGGGTTTCCGGTCTCATTGGCAGCTTTTCAAGTCCGAGCCAAATGGTTCCTGCCCAGTTCATTCATCCAAACCTCAGCTGTGGCAGATCAAGGGGGCGCTGCCTGCCGAGGCTGTTGCTCTGCCTGGGGAAGCTGGGGGGCCAGGGCTGGACTGGGAGGGGAGAGGAGCGTTCTGGCTCCGCTCCGGTGACCTTGCGGAGTTCCCTTCAGAGACGCTCAGCTGAGTTCAGGGAAGGCCGGTCCCTGTTTGCGCCGCCCTTTGTGTTTGATCTCTGGACCAGTTTGTGGCTGGCCCTCGGAGCAGGCGCTTCTGAGCTTCGCAGAGATCAAAGGCCTTCCAGCAGAGCTGTGTGGGCTTCTGGGCTCTGCCTCTGACGAA
This sequence comes from Monodelphis domestica, assembly GCF_027887165.1. Taxonomy (NCBI): domain Eukaryota; kingdom Metazoa; phylum Chordata; class Mammalia; order Didelphimorphia; family Didelphidae; genus Monodelphis; species Monodelphis domestica. Next base: position 239,299,321 of record NC_077234.1, read on the forward strand.
GCCCATCCCGCCACTCCGAGGGAGAGTGGCAAAAATCGCCCGACAATGAATGGGAAAGGGAACTCCCAGCTTTCTCAGGACTGCTGCGCACACCACAGGTGGACAGGAGAGGCAGAGACTTGGGCTGCTCTTGTAACACTGAAATGGAAGAAGGGCAAACCCAAGGAGAAGTCACCGTTAAAGATTTAGGCACTCGGGTTCACCCAAGCCATCGGGCACGAGGGTCGGTCTTCCCTTCTCTTACCACATATGTCCAAAGATAGACCAGAAACTAGAGTGAATATTGCACGAGGGAATAATAAGGACATCGAGGTGGCTCAGTGGTGAAGACAGGGAGTCCTGGGTTCAAATATAGCCTCCGACACTTCCTAGCAATGGGACCCTGGGTAAGTTGCTTAAATCCAGATTGCCTAGCCCTTACCATTCTTCTGCCTTGAAGTCAATACCTAGTATTGGAAGAAGTATATGGAAGATAAGGGTTTTGGTTTTGGTTTTGGTTTTTAAGGGAATGGGAGCACCTTGATGGCTCAGTGGGTTGAGAGCCATGCCTAGAGATGGAAGGTCCTGGGTTCAAATTTGACCTCAGATATTTTTCCCAGGTGTGGGATCCTGAAGTCACTTAACCCCCATTCCTAGCCCTTACCCCTCTTCTGCCGTGGAACCAATACGCAGTAGTGATTTCAAGACAGAAGGTAAGGGTTTAAAAAAAAGTGTGTGTATGTGTGGGGGGAATAATAATACTTTCAAGAGATAGCAATTCTATCTGTATCCTTTAGTCATCATGAAAAATTTCTTTTACCAGGTACCTTTTACTATAGTAGTAATTAAGTAATAACTTTTATTGCAGTACTTCCCTGAGTGGTGATCTGCCCATTATCACCAAAAATGGATATTACAGAACTCCTGTAATTGTCTAGTTTTAGGGATATACAAAATGGGTATTTTTATACACTGTCCAAATTCTTGGCAAAGTGAATTAGTAGAAACAATACATTTTCTTTGGGATCTTAGATTATAAAGGGAAACAGTAACTTCTGGATCTTGTGAGATAATTATTATGAAGCTCATTTATTCTGTCTAGGCAAGTCACTTAACCCCCATTGCCTAGCCCCTACCACACTTCTGCTGTGGAACCAATAAGGGTTAAAAAAATACTTTTGGGTAGTTGGAGATTTCTTTTGGTTGAGCCTCTCATTTCCTCCCCACTTCTCTTTCATGGGTTTCTTCATGCTGATCCTGGCTGATACATAAATGTCAGACCTGATAAAGGGTTCAGAGATGGAGAAGAAGGGGAGAAAGAGAAGAGTTCTTACTCTGCCCACCAGTCTTCAATCATTATGCCAGGGCCCAGGCCAAGGTTCATCTGTGTGTCTTTGCAAATGGGCTGGTGAGAAAAGTGTGGTCAATCAATCATACTCCATGCAATGCACTTGGCTAGATTCTGGAGATTATAAGTGTAAAGAATGAAGCAATACCATGTAGCAAGGAATTTACATTCTACTGAGGGAAACCACAAGTGGGAGGGAGAGAGAGAGAGAGAGACAGAGAGAGAGAGAGAGAGAGAGAGAGAGACAGAGAGACAGAGAGACAGAGAGAGACAGACAGAGACAGAGAGACAGACAGAGACAGAGAGACAGAGAGACAGAGAGAGAGACACAGAGAGAGAGACAGAGAGAGAAAGAGACAGAGAGAAAAAAATGAATATAAATAGGATAAATGCAAGGTATTTTGCAGGTGGCTAATAATGTTCTTCTTTCAACCACAAAGGCAGAGTTGCTAATATCCTTGCCATGTTGCCATGTCCCCTTCTCTGTCTCTCTCCCCCCTCAGAGTAAGGAAACAAACTTTTAAGTTGCTTCAGGGGCAGTTAGATGACTCAGTGAATAGAGAGCCAACCCTAGAGTCAGAAGGACCTGAATTCAAATATGGCCTCAAACACTTTCCAACTATGTGATCCTGGGTCAGCCACTTAACCCATGATTGCCTAGCCAAGCTTACTGCTTTTCTGACTTTGAACTGATATTTGTATTGATTCTGACAGGAAGTAAGATTTTTTTTAAAAAAAGAAAGAAAACAAATTGCTGCTTCAAAAAGACTGATGATTCTTCATCTAAGACTGAAATAGAGAGAAAACTTAATATGATAATCATGAACCCTGTCTTTCACCTTGATTCAGCAAGTATTCCTCAAACACTCTTCATGTGTTTACAATAAAGGGTCTATGATAAAAATAATGTAAAATTCCCCTGAAGACATGATAACTTTGTTCCATGACCCTCTGATGTCTCTGAGACATAAAAGAAGGTGTTCGCTACTGTGACAGAAGAAGATATCCATTGAGGAATCCAAATAGAAGATTTCCCAAAGGTTAATGGAGAGGTACATGGTAGATACTGGTTGCTGTTCAGTCATGTCTGACTATGCAACCCCATGATCCAAAACACACTATGTTTTTCCACCTTCCTCTGTCTCTCAAAGGCTATTCATGAAGTTTTCTTGGCATAAATACAGGAGTAGTTTACCATTTCCTTCTCCAATGAATCATCTTTTATCAGAACTCTTCACTATGACCATCCATCTCAGGAAACTCTGCATGGCACATCTCATACTTTCATTGAGCTATGCAAGCCCTTCTGGAATAACAAGGCAGTGACCCAAGAGGGAGCATACTGGTAGAAGACAGCATATTATTACTGAAAAATGGTACAAGAGAAGTAGCATGAAGGGTATCAACTTATTGGAGATATTCATGACCATAAAAGGAGAGGAAATAGCCATATAGCAAGAGGGATACCCAATGGGCAGCCTGCAGGGTCCATGAATACCCATATATTGTCCAAAGGGCTAAAAGAATTAGATTCAAGACTTAATATATAACAGGATATGGGCAAGACTCATACAAGGGTTGTAGATGGATTTTGAGCTGAAGCATTGGAAGGAAGTACCCATAAGGATATGGAAGCCTGATGTCTTAATGTTTTTTATATCACATTCATTTTGCGATATAGCTTTTCTCCACTTCCACCCTCAGGGAACCCTCTCTAATAGTAAAGAAAAGTAGTCAAGTAAAACCAGCCAATATAACAACACAGAGGTCATATTGGGCACTAGTAGTCTCCCTCACCTCTTTGTATCTTCTAGAGAAAGAGTACTTAATCATCTGTCCTCTGGAATCAATATTGGTCATTACATTTAACCTGTCAGCACCTTTCTTGTGGTTTTCATTAACATCATTTTAGTCATTGGGTTTATTTTTCTTGATTCTGCTTTCATTTCTTTATATCAACAAACAAGACTTCTTGTTACTTTTTCCTCATATTTCTCTTATTTTGTAATTATAATCTATTATAATCACATGCCATAATTTGCTCCATTTTTTTTTTTGAGGAATGATTCAGTTAGTGGACTCCCACTTCGTTTCTAGTTTTTTGTTATCACAAGAAAGTGCCATTAGGAATACTCTCATATATAGTAATGCATGCACATGTATACACACACACACACACACACACACACACACACACACACACACACACACATATATATGAAGACTGCCTCAGCTGAACAGACGGAAGAAACCAATAAGAAGGTTCAACGGCTGAGATGGCGACGCAGCAAAGCACTGTGGAGTGCTCAGGACGTGTTGGAGCACAAAAGACAACACGGCCATCCAATGCAGCTGAGGAAGTCTCCAGGTGTAACGATTTTTCGTGCCACTGGACCCAGGCTTCCAACGCTGAGAGAGTGGGACTGTCTCTGTGCATCGACTTTTCCACTTAAATCTCCTTCACGCACAAGTGTCTTTGTGCACACTCATCTATCATAGATGAAAACGCACAAAGACAATCGTCATCCTCGGTTACCTAGAAACTACTACTACTACTACTACTACTACTACTACTACTATGTATACATATATACACATATATGTATATATATATATACATGTACATATATACATGTATATATATATATATATATAATTTTCTTTTTAAAAAACTCTTATCATTCATCTTAGAATCAATACTAAGTATCAGTTCCAAGGCAGAAGAATAGTAAGGTACAGGTTAGCGTTGGTAAACATTTTCGAGTTCATGTGCCTAAATTGCACCTCCAAGCTGCCTGTGAGCCCCCTTCATTACCCCAGACAGTGGAGGGAGGAAGTGCTCACTTTGGGTGGCTGGACAGAAGGGTGGGGCATGCAAAAATTGTCCTCAGGTGCTGTGTAGAAGGAAAACAGAGTAGTCCTCTCTATGCTGCTCTGGAACCCATGCCACGGCTTCTCCAGTGCAGGTTTAGGCATTTGGGGTTAAGTAAATATAATTTCCCCAGAAAGTCTGGGTTTATTGGCTGTTCCTTTCTAAGTGTCTTAGTGTATCTGACTTCCTATGAGACTTCCCCCCAGTATAGACTCTCTTTTATCATCTTTGCCAATTTGATGGTTTAGAGTGCCCCTTTCTTAGTTTCACCTTCTATTATTTGGCTTTAAAACAATTTTGCTTTTCCTCCCCATTGTTAATCTCTCATCTACTTTTCTGGGTCATCTCAAATCCCCTCCTCTCTTATTTTTACTTCTGCAGGTAGAGAGATGGACAAAGACAGATGTGACTTTATCCATCACTACCTGCTGCTAATTTGTGCAATGGTCTCTATCCCTTCCACTCCCTGGGCCCATGGAACTAGGCTGAGTCACCTTTGCCACCTCATCAGGTGGGAGATGAGTTTAATTGACTTGTAGGAAAACCCAGCTTTCCTACCTACTGGTTCAGTGCTCCATCCAAGCTATGCTTTCTACCAAGATTAGAAAACGCATTATAATCACATAGGTTTTCCAAGTAGAAAGGCCCTTTAAAAATAACTAAAGGCTTTTTGGCTCTCAAGCACTTGTATTTATAACTCTTTTGTTGGCCCAATAAAAGGTATCACTTGTCCACTCCCAGTGAAGACACTAATTAGGAAGTAATAATTCTCAGTAAGTGCAATGGAAGTGGCTCGTGGTATCTTTTTTTTTTAATACAAAAAAAAATCCATCCTTGTTGATGGCCTCAAGTAATTTTTAAGAGAAGAACCTATGCATGAGATAACATATTCATTACCAAATACAATTGAAAGTCATATTGCTAATTACCTTAAGTGTCTCACAATTACACTGAGCCAAGGGCATCTGTCCAAGAGCACTGAAAAAGAATAGAAAGAACAGAGCCTTTCTTTCCCATAAATCTGTTGGCCACTAGCATTATTTCCTCAATGCCAAAGTAATTTCTAAAAGCTTTCTCTAACCATCTACTCCTATTCTACTGTCTTCCTAGGAATAAATCACTTAAGTGATGCTTCCTGTTGCTTGAATCACTTTTTTCTTTTTCTTTCTTTTTTCTTTTTTGGTTTTAGCACTGCCACATTCATGAGGTCATACCTAGACCACCATGTGCCAGGTACTATACTTGCTCTTGGGATATATATGCAAAACTGAGGCAGGCTGTGAATTTACATTCTACTGGAGGGATGCAGTTTGTTGGTTATTATTTAGTTGCTAGTCATGTCCAATTCTTCAGGACTCCATTTGGGGTTTTTCTTGCCAATGATACCAGAGTAATTTGACATTTCCTTCTCCAGCTCATTTTACAAATGAGGAAACTGAGGCAAGCAAAGTTAAATGACTTACCCAGTATCAACATAGCTGGTGTCTGAGGTCAGATTTGAACTCAGATCCTCCTGGTTCTGGACTGGCATTCTATCTGGAGGGCATGAAGTGGGAGAATCAGGAAAGCCCTTTCAAAGAAGTGGAACCTGAACCAAGTCATTAAGGAACCTAGAGTTTCCAGGGGCCAGAGACAAGAAAGGAAAGCAGTCTAGGCGCAGAAAGCCTGTGTGAAGGTATGGAGGCAACTGATGGAATTTGGGCATAGGGAATAGCAAGTAGGTCATTTTAGCAAAAAAAAAACATGGAGTATGTGATGGAGAAGGGGAGTAATGCATAATCAACCTAGAAAGTTAGACTGCTGCTTGATTGCAAAGTAGATAGAGCACTGGGCTTTGAATCAGGAAGAATCATCATCCTCAGTTCAAATCCAGCTTCAGACATTTACTAGCTATATGACCTTGGGCAAGTCATTTAGTCTTGTTTGCCTCAGTTTCCTTTGCTATAAAATGAGCTGGAGAAGGAAATGGCAAACCACTCCAGTGTCTCTGCCAAGAAAACCCAAATGAGGTCAGGAAGAGTCAAACAAGACTGGAAAATGAAACAACAATCACAGAATGCAAAAGGCTTTTAGTAACAAATAGAGAAGTTTATAATCTTTTCCAAAGGTAGCTGGGAATCACTGAAGATTGTAGAGAAGAAGAGCAATAAGGTTTCCTTGTATTTATGAGAATGTCAGTTTCACACCTGTATGGAGGACAGGTTGGAGAAGGGAGAGACTAAATCCTGGAAGAACAATTAGGGAGCTACTGCAATAGTGCAGACAAAAGATGATGAGGTCTTGGGCTATGGTGCCATTTACAGCAATGGAGAGAGAGGGAGAAGGGACCAAACTTGGAAACTAATTTGCTATTGGAGGGGTTAGAGGAAAGAGGGAAACTGAAGAGTGGAGGATGACTCACAGATTGAGAATCTAATTAATAGAATAATAAACAGCCTTTATTAGAAGTCAGTCAGTCATGGCTACTCTCAGTAATGCAATGATCTGGGACAGTTCTGGGGGCATTGCTTTCCACATCCAGAAAAAAACTGTTGGAGTCACATGCAGACCAAAACATACTATCTTTCACATCATTCTAGTTCTGGTGTTACCTGGGGGTTCTGGTTTTGTATGAATGTGCTCTTACAATAACCACTATGGAAGTGTGTTTTACACGATGATACAGGTCTGGCTCAGATCAAATTGTTTACCACCTCTGGGGAGGAGAGAAGCAAGGGAGGGAGATGTTTGGGATCTAACAAGTTTGGGAAACATCTGAAGAAAATTATTATTATTTGCAATTGGGAAAATAAAATATATTTGAATAAAAAATAATTAAAATGAAAATATTGGAAACTCTTTTTACATGTAATTAGAGAAAATAAAATAAAGCATTTTGTTAAATTAAAAAAATTCAGTAAGTCAATCAACATTTATTAAGTCTACTATGCTAAGCACTGAAGATACACAAGGAGGCAAAAAATTGTCTCAGTCCTCAAAGAACTTAAACTCTAATGGGGAAGACAAAATGCAAACAAATATGTACAAACAAGATATAAACAGGAAAAATGGGAAATAATTACAAGAGAGAAGGCAATTAGTCAGAGTGAGGTGAGGCAAAAGAATATATTCAGTTTTGGAAACAAAGAACTTCTCTATATTGTTTTATTTTTCTTTTTATTTCAGGTACAGTTTCGTTGTTGTCATAATGCCAGATGGGTATACAGTTCAACACAATCACAAAAACTAGTAAATAACAAAGATGTCATTTGAACCCAGGCCTTGATCTGAGCGAAGATCCATGTAGGTAAAAGCAGGAATTTGGGCTAGTTTTAAAGTAAGATGTTCTCCAAATGGACTATCTAGAGAACCTATAACAAGAGATGATTACCAGGATCAAGGTCTTTTTTGGAGCAACATCAGGAAACAGCACAGAATGGAGAAAAGTAGGAAGTAAATGCATAGTTTGACACTCAGAAAGAGCAAGCAGCCTCTCCAGGTAAAGGCTTACAATAGGTACTCTTTCCTATCTCCACTGCAATAGCAGAGCTTTCAGCCAAGAATGGGTGTTAAAGCACCCATTCCAGAGGCAAGGGCAGAGTCAGGTGCCCATTACTCTGACCCAGATTTCAGCGTGGGTCCTGAAGGCTCGAACCTTGGTGTGAGTATCTCATGACTTGGTGATAAGCTAATGGTTTTCTAGCCTATGTTTGGGAGAGCAAAATATCTTATGACTGCCAAAAAATGTAATGGGTTTCTCTGGTATGTGTGACCTCGATGTTGATCTGATTACTTACCCTATTGTCTTTGTCTCTATTTATTTAAACTAGTCTGTGACAGTTGGATTTGTATTGGAAAATAGCTTCTTCGGTTTGCTACTCTGAGTTTGTGTCCATAAGGCACTATGTGTACCGCCATCACTATTACTATTCATGTTAACTTGTGAGTGTTCTTGTTTGCCTATTTTGAGCTAAAATATAGCTTTAAAAAAAAAGCAAACAAAAGCACTACTCATGATGCTATAGACAAGTCTACTGGGTGAGAGCAATATGGCTTCTCTTCTTTTTGCCAAGAACCTGTCACTATAGCATCTTGGGCACTGGAAAATAAATGTATATTTGAGTTGGTCCAGTGCAAGATCTCAAGGGATTAAAAACATTCTTTAAAACTAACTCTAGGTTTATGGATAACACATTGTAACATAATAATTAATATGCAAACCATTAATGGTACACAAGATTACAAGAAAACATATGCTAATCAGCTCTGCCAGCCACTGAGGTTCAGAGCTGCAAACTGCACACCTGGTAATTCTAGAGAAAATAATCCTGTCCAGAAATAGGGACTTGGTCCAAGAGGCACAGATATTGAGGTAATGAGTCATTGTTTTATACACAGAAGAACAAATGGTACTAGATTTCAAACTATATTATAAAGCAGTAATTATCGAGAGCATTTGGCCCTGGCTAAGAAGTCGAAAAGTAGAGCAGAACAGACTAGACATATAACAAACAGCTGTAAAATATCATAGTAACTTTGTGTTTGACAAAGCTAAATTTCCAATTTTGGGAATAAGAATTCACTATCTGGTAAAAATTGTTGGAAAAACTAGTAAGTAGTTTGGCAGAAATTAGGAGTAGACCAGCATCTTACACGCGTTACTAAGGTAAACTCAAAATGCATACATGGCCTGGGCATAAAGGGAGATATCATAAGTGAATTAGAACAGTCTCAAATGGAGGCTTTTTCAAATGCTCCCATCTAGGGCAAGCATTTCCAAGTATCTTCTGAATACACCAATCATGAACAATAATAATAATAGATTACATGTAGTGATTTAAGCCTTGCAAAGTACTTTATATAGACTGTCACATCTGAGACTTATCAAAGTCTCTGAGGTAAATATGATAGGAGTCATTAGATCATTTTACAGGTGAGGCAATTGAGACTCAAAGATTTTAAATGACTTGGACAGTCAGTCATATAGCTAATAAGTATCAGAGAGGATTGAATCCAGAGATTCCTGACTCCATGCTGTGTCAGTGAGTTCATTCATTATTATAAATATCTTTTGTCTACTTGCTCCTTCTCTTCCCTCAAGGGACTCATTCTAGCCAGATGTCATTAAGTCATTTTTACCCTTTTTTTTGTTTTAGGTATGTGCATGTTTGATCATTTTTCTATCATATCCAACTCACTCTGACCCCTACTTGGGGTCTTTTTTGCAAAGTGGTTTGCCATTTCCTTTCTCCAGATCATTTTAGATGAGGAAACTGAGGGAAACAGGGCCACCTAGCTGCTTTACTAGAAGACTAGAAGACATCACAATTTTACTTAAACACAAGGATATCCTACCCAGAAGGGGAGACTGGGCAGCTAGGGAAAGGATGCTCCACTTTTGTTCTTTTCCTCATCTAATCTACCTTATGTACTACTATCCTATTAGTTTTTCACAAATGGAATGTCTCTCTTTAAATGTCTTCAATGTCCCCCCTTTTTTTTCTCTAAATAAAATGAGAACACCTTAGCTTGGCATTTAAAGCCCAATGTAATCTGACCCCATTTTGAAACCCAACTCCATTACACCTTTCATGTACTCATGTCCAAACTCATGTTCCCTGGACACACCCTATACTTTCTGTCCCAAGGTTTCCTCATTCTAGCATTATGCATTGAAAGCTTTCTCTATCTCTTCTTGTCTAAATCTTGCCAATCTTTCAAGCCCAGAGGCAATAGTTGCTTTCCCTTTGAAGTCCTAGTAAGCCATAAATGATCTCTCCTTTCCTAATTCTTTTTCTTAACTTTTCCTTTTTATTAGGTATTTGACAAAATTCAACAAACATGAAAAAATGTCATATATAATGAACAGAAAGGGGATTATATATCAATTTCCATGTATAGCCCATTTTAAGTACATATAACCTCTTATACATATGTATAAAATTTCATATTACAGTAGTAATAAAACTTCCCTGCCTTTCTTTGTCACCTAATGAATTTCCTTTTGCTCTCTTTTATCAATTTTTAGCTGACACTATTTCCTTTCTTCTTTTTAAAACATTATTACTACTTCTCTCAATCTTCCATTGCCTCTACCATCACTATTCCCTCCCTATCACCATATAAAATTTCTTCCTTGTAACAAATAAAAAGTCAAGAAAAACAACTTGACACACTGTTCGGAAAATATATGCATGTCAATCTGAACCCAGAGTATGTCACCTCTCTGCCAAGAGGTAGGAAGCATGAATCACTATCAGTCTTCTGGAGGCATGTTTGGCCACTGCATTGAGTGTAGTTTTAAAGCATTTCAAAGTTCTTTTCCTTTATAACACTATAATCATGGTATAAATTATTCTCCTGGTTTTGCATACTTCATTCTACATCAGTTCACACAATTATTCCTAGGTTTCTCTCAATCTGCCTCTTTCATAATTTTTAATAATATTCATATTCCATTACATTTACATACCATAATTTGTTCAACAGTTGATAGCTACTCTCTGGGTTTCCAATTCTTGGTTACAACAAAAAGTAATGCTATAAGTAAGTTTCTATATATATGGTCTCTTCTCTGTCTCTGATCTCTTTGGGATATATGTTTAGTAGTAGTATTGGTTGTATACATAGTTTAGTGGCTCTGGGGATGTAATTTCAAAATTCAACCAGTTTACTGCTCTACCAATTGTGCATTAGTGTGACTGTCTTCCCACAGTTCCCCAAACAATTATCATTTTCCTTTTGTATCATCTTTGCCAATCTGATGAATGTGAGATAGAATTTCAGTTGTTTTTAACTTGTACTTCTCTTAATAATGATTTAGAGTTTTCCCATTTGGTTATTGATAGTTTGCATTTATTCCTTTGAGAACTATCTCTTTGTGTCCTTTGACAAGTTATATGCTGGGAAATAGCCCTTGCTCTTATATATTTGTATCAATTTCATATATATATATATACATATATATATATATATGATTTTCCTTAGAAAAAGTTGCTGCAAAGATTTATTCCTAGTTAATTAATTTCCCTCTAACTACATATATCTACATGTATAAAAAGCTTTTTAATGTCATATAATTGTAATTATTGATTTTTCTACCATCTCTATTATTTATTCAAAAACTCTCCTCCAACTATAGTTGTGAAAGAGATCTCCCACCTTGCTAGATCTAAGTCAAATATCCATTAGAAACTTGTAAAATATGATGTGAAAAGTTAGTCTAAGCCTATTTTTACCCAGATTTCCAATTATACAGGCAGTCTCCCCCCCCCATATTAGTGAAATACCAACTGTAGGTGGTATCTTTTGGGACTATATTCCATTTTGTCTGGGTTTTGTTTACCTATCTGTTCCACTGATCAACTCTTATCATCTTTTTAAAAAATAATGTAAAATCGTTAGGATGATTATTGCTTTGTTGTATAGTTTAGGGCAGCCAGTGGCAGGCACAATGGATAGAGTACCTGGTCTGGAGTCAAGAAGACTCATCTTCCTGAGTTTGAATGCGACCTCAGACACATTCTTAGCCTTGGCCTTAGCCATTTGCCACAAGCTATGCATATATCTATGTCAGAAGTTCTTAACATGGGAATCCATGAACTTGGGAGTATTGTTGTTCGTTTGATAACTATATTTCAATAGAATTGGCTTCTCTTTTATTTTAGGCATTTAAAACATTATTCTAAGGAGTCCGTAGGCTCCCCTAGACTGCCAGGGGTATCCACGCTCCCCAAATGGTTAAGAGCCCCTAATTCATGAAATTTTCAGGGGAAGACAGTAGGGAAGGTATGTATTTCACTTGCCAGGACACAAACTTACCTTATAATTATCTCATGATGATATGTGGGTGTCTCATCCTCTCCAAGGACTCTGGCTCTGTGTCCCTCCTCTTATTGCTTCTGAGAGCAATGCTCTCTATCACTCCCTGCCCTGATGCCAGCCTACCATGCTTAGAGTAGCATTCTCAAGAGTACTTTCCCAGAGTCCCCAGTCTCTTTAAGGGACCAAGGTCTATTTCCTGCTCTGGTGGCTCATCCTGTTTTGCTCACCTTGTGAAGCCGCTTCCTACAGAAATAAAAGCAGCCAGTCTCTTAGAGGTCAGGTGACACATGTTCTTTTTCTGGAGTCGGCCTGATAAATGTGATAGGCTGAGAATCCTTACACAGGACTGTGAAATAGACAGGAGCAATAATATCCAGACTGTAGGTGAGGCAACACTGAAAAGTCTTGGCTCTGCTAGAAGCTGTGTCAAAACTGGTGAATTCTGGGATAGTATTGACTTGAGTCTCTCATGTCCATAGCAGCACCCATATCAAAACAGATCCATGAATAGTTACTACTGTGGGCAAGGAAAATGAAGTAAAAGACATAGTCTCTACCCTACAGGAATCAAAGGATGAATTGGGGAACCACCATCTGTCTATGACTTTAGGCAAATTATTTATCCTTTTTAAATTTAAAAACCCTTACTTCCATCTTAGAATCAGTACTGTGTATTGGTTCCAAGGCAGAAGAGCAGTAAGGGCTATGCAATGGAGGTTAAATGACTTGCCCAGGGTCACACAGCTAGGAAGTGTTTGAGGCCAGATTTGAAACCCATTACTTAAAAAAAAATTTAACATTCATTTTTTAAAACTTTGAGTTCCAAACTCTCCCTTCTCCCTTCCTGTCCCCTACTTCTTAAGAAGGCAAGCAATATGATATCAATTATTCTTAATGTACAGTTAATAATATTAGCACCAAATTACCAGGAACATCCTTGACATAAAAATAGCTAAGAACCTCTGACCTAATTGGTCTTTGAGTTCTGTCCATTTCTAATATTCTGCAAGCTTCTGAAAGAAATTGAAATTATTTCTTTAATGCTTTGGTTGTTTGTGACTATTTCTTCCAGTCCTTTGAGGAAGATGCCAAACAAACTGGTGCTTTGGCTACGGCAAGTTGAACAAATGAGTTTGTCATTGCTATTATTCTGGGATGTGGGATGACTTGGGAGCAAAGTGCAGAATCTCAAAAATCAGACACATTTCTCTACATCCGGCCCTGGCAGGCTTGTGAACCTGGCTGGAGACAATTATGATGGCGAAACGTTGTATTTAGAGTCAGGATAACGAAATTCCAAATCAGACTCTGCCATTCAAATTGGGTGTCACTTCTCCAGGGCATGTCTACTTCCTTTAATTACCTCTTAGAATCACAGCTAGAGCTCAGTTTCCTCATATGTAGAATTCAGAGACTGGACTCTCTCTGGGGGCTCTTCCCTCTGACTTTTCTGGGAACGGAATCTTCGATGATCATTGTGTCAACACCTCTAAGAAGGAAGGGGAAATTAAGCCAAAGTGATGTTTCCCTGTGATGACCTTGGGACTTCCTCCTTCGACCTTGGGTCCTAGGCTCTTGGTCCCCTTGGATTTTCAGTGAGAGAAATGACTTCTGCAAGATGAATCATCCTGAAAAAGAGAAGGAGGCTAAATCGCAGAATTCTATGGTTTTAGAGTTGAGAGGGACTTTAACCTCATCTAGACTTGAGCTCTGCTTTATAGATAAGTAAACTGAGGCCTTAAAAGAGTGGAATGTCATTTTATGAAGCCTAATTAGTAGTAAGCAAAGGAGCCAGGACAAGGCCTACATCCCTTGTGGTCTTTCTCAGGGGTGGAAATCTTCTATGAACTTTTAAAATACTAAAAATCAGGGAAAGACATCAGAAAAGAATAAACCACTAAGATTGCTTTAGCTTATAAATATTCATATATATAGACCCCCCCCCTCCCCATTCTGCATGTATTGGAAACGGTTCCGATGGGAAAGCCCATTTGGACAGACTTTAAAGGTACTTCTGAGTATTGGGCTCAGCACACAGATGCCTTTTCTTTCTGTGAGAGCCTGGGAGCCAATCTGAATGAGCAGCGGCAAGCCAGCAGCAGACAGAAAGCGGCCGGGGCAGCGGTGGTCCCTGGGGCTTTGTACTTCTTCCCTGGCGGCGGGAGGTTCTATTGTTCCTTGTTTCTCCGGTGCCCCTTTCCCCTCTCCTCTGAAGGCAGAGAGGAGTGGGCACGGCGGAGAGCTGGCAGCAGCACCAGCTGCCGCGGTGGGAGAGCTTGCCCAGAAGGTATTGTTTGGCTGGATGTAATCCCCACCCTCGGGCCCTGAACCGGAGAACTTCCAGCGAAGCCATGGAGACTCCCAGTGGGCTTCCATTTTGCTTACTCAGCCGACGGCCCCCCAGGGTTTGTTTCTGCCTCGTGGTGACTGAGGATCAGAGAAGCAGGCTGGCTGTACAGGGATTATTGACGACTTCAGACGTTTATGAACAGAGAAATGTGTTGCTGCGCTCCTCGCAGTTTTCTGTCACGGTGTATTAGAACGAGGATTTGCAGAGGGGAAGAAATCTGCGTAGTGAGTAGTGAGGACGGGGGTGGCGAAAGAACGGTGGAAACGAAAGCTGGATATCCACGCGTGTCTGTGTCTGTGGGCCTTCTGGACCTCACGAAAGCGTGTTCTAATTTCCCTTGTCCCCCGAAGAGTTAGAAAACCAATGACTGATCGAACCGCCATATTTTATGTGTATGTAGACGTATATTTTAATGTTTATTTTATCAATAGCCTCCCTCACCCTGCCCACTTTGCAGCCCCCACTCCCGAGCCCCTATTTTAAATTCCCAAAAGATCTGGGATAAAGAGTCACAAGGAAATGGCCATTGATTGTGAACTTCTGGCCGGGGAAGCTTTCCAGGAAGAGAGACTAAAAATAAAGCCTACTATGGACTGTCAGAGGGGGCTGCCCCTTCCCTTCCGTTTGATGAAGCCTTCAAAGCGCCCAGGCACTCCCTCAGCCCTGGAATGAGCCATTTGCCTGTGAAAGGTAGTATTCAGGAGGGCTACACAGAAGCAGTGCTAATAGTGATTGCGCCTGGCAGGGCTCCGGGTGTGATTACAGTATACATTTCACTCTCGGAAAATGGGCCACTGACTTTAACCCCTCTTAAGAGCGCCCAAAACTTGGCTTCCTGCTGACCTTTCTGCTGAAAGTGGACGCCATCATTTTGAAAGGAAGCCTACAGGTAGTTTGCTGCTTAATAGAAGCTGTTTTATGCTCAGTATGTACATATAGGCACATTCCTTTCTCTGGATATGTATGTGCACGGTCATGTATAGATCGTTAGGCAATAGATTTATACTAGAATAACTATTGCCCAAGGCCAACAAAGGAAAATCACGTTAGGTGTGGAAGGATTGTTCATAGCCCCACGAGCCATTTTCATCAAGAATGGGATTCCAGAATCTAAAGGAACCCAAAAGATAATCTAGATGGTATTGTCTTCCTGCAGTTTTATTTTATTTATTTACTTAAACCCTTCCCTTTCATCTTAGAATCAATACCAGGGCAATATATAGCTCCAAAGCAGAAGAGTGGTAAGGGTGAGGCAATAGGGGTTAAGGAACTTGCCCAGGGTCACCCAGCTAGGAAATGTCTGAGGCCAGATTTCAATCTAAAACCTCCTGTCTTTGGGCCTGGCTCTGATCTCTTCATTTTAAAGATGAAGGATCTGAAGCCTGGACTGGTAATATAACTTGTAGTGCATTTGTGGAAAAACCAGAACGGAAACCCAGGACTTCTTGCACCTCTCTATCACTCTACTTCATTTATTTTTATATTTTTGGAAGGAAGGGAGCAAGTATTTATTAAATACCTCCTATGTTTCAGGCACTACTAAGCATTTTAAAACTAATATGTTCTTTGAACCAAGCCTAGAGAGGGGAGATCTTGGGTTCAAATCTGGCTTTAGACACTTCCTAGCTGTGTGACTGTGGGCAAATCACTTATCCTCCCCCTTTCCTACCGTTTGCCTTTCTGTCTTAGAGTTGTTATTAAGAGAGAAAGTCAGGGTTTAAAAAAATCATCTAATGCTCTTTCTAAAAATAAGACTAGATGATATCACATTAGAATCTGTTTGGAATCATCTACACTACTGATTCTCTTTACCACAGAGTACTAATGAGAGATGAATGACCTTATAGAAAATTTCATAAGCGATTCAGAAAATATTTGAGGCATTTAAAAAATAATGATAGCTCTCATTTGTATAATGTTCTAATGTTTGAAAAGCATTTTGTGTTGTCTCATTTGATCCTCCCATCAACCCTATTATTACCCCAATTTATCAATAAGAAAACCAAGGCAAAGAGGTGTCACCTAGTTAGCAAGGGTCCGAAGCCAGATTTGAACCAGGTTCTTCCTCCTGCTCCAGGCCTGCGACTCTATCCACTGAGCCCCTTTTAAATGGCTTTTATGCATTAGCTGTGCTGTTATTAATATTAAGTTAATATTTATGTTAATTTACACTCCCTGTACATATATACACCAGTGTGGAGGGGCTCAAAAGTCTGCCAGATGGCATGAAGGAAATGACCCAGGAGACTGGTAGATGGAATGGGAACGCTGACCCAGAATTAAAATATCGGTTGCTTAATGATTGAACCACATATGGATGGTCCAGAGACCATAGGAATCAGAGCCCCAGAAACACTGGAAGAGACAACAAGAAGTAGGAAAAGCGGCAGTCTAGACTAGAGCTGCAGGGAAGCCCCCTGGATCCATCAAAATAAGTAGAGCAGAAATCTCCCTTCCTTGGTCTTTGTGTCATCATTATTAGAACAAACATGCCTGAGTGGACTAAGCCATACTATCTTCACCCGCCTGAATGCGGCTCAGCCTCAAGAAAGAAGAAAGGGAGGGAGAGGGTGGTGCAGAGCTATCGGGCAGAGCCTGACACGATAGGGACGGCCATGAACGTTCTGGATCAATTTTAGTTCAGATGTTGCTTAGGAAATCAGATAGTCTTCCCAGGACAAGATCCATTAGTGCCTGTCTTTGTGACTCTGGGAGACACACAACACCATCAGGGCTGTGTAACCAGAAGACATCACTAACCAGAGAAAGCAGTAAGTAAGCAGTTTCCCTTTCTTTCCTCCAACAAGAGATAAAAAAACTATGGTACCAGCGTGAGAGTGAAATGTACACCTGTCAATAGGTGGAAGAAATCCATTAGGCAGTTTCGGCTGATAAAGGAAGAGATTTCAGTTGGAGGAAGGGTGAAAAGTTCTTTCCTGGTTAAGTGAATCGCCCTTGTGTTAGCTGGCTCTTTCAAGAAATACAAATGCCAGAACTCACATTGTTTCAGATTATGCTAGAGGGAAAAAATGTTACATGCTCCATCCTTCGATAAAGATGTGAGATACAAGGTAGACTATGTAGTCCCAAGCACAAATGCCTAAAACTTAATACTCCAAGGAGTTCCAGAATACTCAAATGGGAAAGGTTTGTGGGAGGTTATAGTGTCCAATCCCCTAATGACTCCCTCCCCAAATCTCTGAACAAAAGTTCTTTCTTTATACCTAAAACAAATTTCTTAGAATTTCAGTCCACACCCTCTAGTAGGGTCTTCCATCACGGCGGACAATACACCACCTCTTTGCAGCTTCATTGGAGTCTCACCAATCAGTTGTCCGTGAATTTCCTCCTCTATTCACAGTAGCTTTAGGAAAGGGGTCTCACCAATTAATTATCCATGAATTCCCCCTTGGATTCAAAAGGCTGTGGTAGCTTTATAACAGGGGTCCCCACTGGTTTTGATCACTCAAGGCAGACTGATATATTGCAGAAATTTACGCATGATGTGGCAGATGTCCCCAACGCTTCCTTCTGTTGGCCTCATGGGGCCATGGGCAGTTCCAGCAGAGATCTACCTACTCTCCCTCCGGCTAAGAGACCATGATTTTGTTTTTCCTTTGGCGTGGGGGGAAGGAAAGGGGGTTTGCAAGGATCTCTAATTTCACTGAATTAAAGAGCTCCCAGAAAAGAAACCTCTATGGATATAGATCAACAACTGTCATAAAATTTAGAGTTCTAGAGAATTGATTGAAGCAGTGAGAAGTTAAGTGATTTTTCCCATGGTCACCCAGCCACAGTAAGTGCTAAAAGTAAGAATTGAACCCTGCTTCTTCTATCTCCCTCCATCTTGTCCATCTTGCCATTCTATCTCACTTTATTATTTTTCAAAATCCCTTACCTTCTGTCATAGTGTCAACTCTAAGACAGAAGAACTGCCAAGACTAGGCAATTGGGGGTTAAATGACTTACCCAGGATCACACAGCCAGGAAGTGTCTGAAACCAGATTTGAACCCAGGTCCTCCTGACTCTGGGCCTGATTCTCTATCCACTCTGCTTCCTACTGGCATCCACTCCCAACCTCATTTTTAGAACCTTAAAATTTCTGTATGGATCAGAAGCATTAAATGAAATGTTGGAGTGGCATTAGCCTCTACGATACTGATATCAAACCCTCTGCCCTTATCCCTTCTTGAACTTCACATTTCAAAATCTAGTAGTGATAGGTCTAATTGGAAGATTCCCTATTCTGTTGCCTCGCCAGGCTAATAATAGGTTTAGATTTCTTTTCTTTTTCCATTTTTTTTGCTTCTTTCTTTAGTCAGGAAAGCATAGGTCTACTCTTTTTTTCTAAGAACCATAGTGAAAGGAGAGCTTGAAGGACAAGAGGCAGTTAATTAACCCATCTCCTCTCTCTCTAAGCTGTCACAGGCACAACTGGAATGGATTAATTTGCTACTGGCCTCTGTTGGTTTTGGTAATGGCCTCCCTCCTGGGGGGAGTTGACCTCCTGATCTCCAGTGAGAGTCTGACTTGTTAGTCAACAGCCAGGTCACTGAACCAAAACATTCCTCAGTAAGCTGCTGAATAAAGCCTCTGTCTCTTAGTGGCACACTTGTTTATTGATCCATCCTCCCCCAAGAGTCAAGAAGGGAAAGCCCTTTTCAAAATGTAAAGGTCCCTGTGGATTGGCCCTGAGTAGGAGGTAACTACATAGTACCCTGTTGGAGATCTGAGGCTGGATTTTACCTGTTTGGGGAAACATCCCCAGAGCTTTCCTGGCCTCCAGGGCTCAGTGACCTCTGCCCTGCAGGCTAAGCGTGGCTCATTCCCCAAACTGAGCTAACTGGTGAAAGAGAGGCTTCCTTGGCTTTGCTGCTTGGTCCCCTCCTTTCTTCTTCATCTCCTCCTTCAAAGGTACTTCCAAATGCACAGACATCAACATGTCTCCCAAGGAAGGAGGCTAGATGTTGTGCTTTCTCTCCTCTAAGTTGGAATTCTTCAGATAGAAAGTCTGTTTCTACAATGGAGACCCACAAATAAACAAATATATCTTCTGTAAACTAAATAAAATAAAATGTGAGGCCATTAGGAGATAGAATACTGGGTGTGAAGTCAGGAAGATCCAAGTTTTGATCTTGGGCACTTCCTTTAGGAAACGAACTTCAGGATTTTGGAATTTTTAAACTTTTCTATGTTTTGTGGACTTTTGAACTTTAGGGCAATTCCTAGTTGTGATATCCTAGGATATTCCTAGTTGCTTGTGGCAAGTCACTCACCCACTCTGTGCTTTAGTTTTCCCATTTTCAAATGTGGTTAATAATAGTGTATATCTCACAGAGATACTTTGAAAATCAAATAAATTGTATAAAGAGCTCTTAAAATGCTATATAAATGCTGGTTGTTATTATAATTATTTCACATAGGCATGGTGTTCTCAGAAAGATTTCGGAGATACCCTGTATTACTATTTTTCAAAAGTAATGTAGCTTTTGTGATGAACAAAATTAAAATTTGTTTAAAAAGCACTCAAGATTCTTAGTTTTGTGATTTTGGATTTATCAATCAACAAATACTAATAGTACAAGTACTTTCAGGTAAAGGGGAAAGTCCTTGTATATTTGTGATTTTTTTTAATGGACCTTGAGCCTTTAAAAGATTAGTAATTGTTAATATAATCCATGCATTTCTACTTCATCATTTAAACCATTAGCTCCATGAAAGCAAGAATCATGTTGGTCATTTTTTTTAAACCCTTACCTTTTGTCTTAGAATCAATACTGTGTATTTGTTTCAAGGCAGAAGTAAGGGAGAGGCAATGGGGGTTAAGTGACTTGCTCAGGGTCACACAACTAGGAAATGTCGGAGGCTATATTTGAGCTAGCATTTATTATTTCCCTTTTTTGCCATATTAGCCAATCTGATAGATATGAGGTTGCATCTCCCTTGCTTTAATCTGCATTTCTCTAATTAATAGTGATTTTGAACATTTTTTCATATGACTAGATATTTTTTACTTCATCTGAAAACTCCCATCATATCCTTTGACCATTTAACAATTGGGGAATGTTTTGTATTCTTATAAATTTGCCTCGCTTCTCTATATACTTGAGAAATAAGGCTTTTGTCAGAGATACCTGCTATAAATTTTTCCCTAATTTGTTTTCCTTCTAATCTTGTTTGCATTTTGGGGGTACAAAACCTTTTAAAATAATCAAAATTATTCATTTTACTTCTTGTAATGCTCTCTATGCCTTGTTTGATTATAAATTCTTCCCTCGTCCATAGGCGTGGCAGATAGCCAATTCTGTGTTCCCCTAATTTGCTTATGGTATCATTTCACGATTGTATATCCAGTTTGATTTCATCTTAGCATATGGTGTGAGATGCTGGTATTGCCTAATTTTTGCCATACTGTTTTACAGTTTTCTGAGCAATTTTTGTCAAATAGTGAGTTCTTTTCCCAAAATCTTGGATCTTTGGATTTTTCAAATACCAAGTTACTCTCCATCAGGTCTAGGGGAGTGGTGGTTAATGTGGTGGTGGGTTTGATTTGCTTGGCACATGCTAACTCTTTTGTACTTTTACTTCAGCTAGGATGATTTGCTCTTCCTGAAAGTGATAGTTGGTTGGCATAGCTTTTGGACCTTTGGAAAGAGAAGCAGTAGTCATGTGATTCAAAGACCAGTAGACTTGTCAACATACGAGTTGACATATAAACAACAAAAACTTAAATGTATGACAAAAGAGAGAAAATGAACACTCATATTTGCTTACCAGAACTTCCTTTTATTAATGACTCCTGGTTCCTCAGACTGGGAAGGGGATAGTGCTTGGGTTAGAAATATTACCAATGTTTAGAGAAACAATATGTGACTGTGGTGGGCCATAATGAAATGCAGCGAAAATAATATTTATGATTTAGCTGAATGAGAATGGAAGAAGAGAGAAACATCATCTCAGAAAGTCTTAAGATAAGTTTGGCCTTAGGGGTATAATAGATCCTAATACCAGGGGAAGACAGTTCTGTGCCACTCCAAGATGCAAAACTCCTTGTTTGCTTTTTCCTTCAATCTTGCTCCCTTCCTATAGCGACCTCCCTTCCTATTGTCTTTCAAGTTGGAGTAGAATTCCAGCATAAAGCTGCCCAGATAAAGTAAGTTTGGAGAAGTGATTTTAAGGATGAAAGGATAAAAGATAGACCAGAAAACTGTAACCGGCAAATAGAGGAAGCCTGGGAAAATGCACAGGAATTAAGAAGAGGCAAAATGAGCAAAGAAAGCTAGCTGAAATGTGATGACTCTTATCAGGGGAAAGAGCAAAATGTGAACCGAGGAGGGCAAATTGAAATATGTCATAAATTGAGCCAGATCCTCAGTTGGCCCCGAGACCCTTAGCCTCTTTAAAGTCTCAAGCAGGAATTTCCTAAGTGGAATCTTCCTGGTTTCTAATAGTCACAGCAGCTTCCTAAAGAGATTAACTTACCCCCAAGAAGTGATTCATATCCTGGAATTACTTGACTCAAGGTGTGTTCAGAAAAATGCTGGCATGATTGGAAGGGAGTAAAATGTACTCCAGGGGAATACACCGCTGTGCTAAACAGTGCCAAGGACTTGAGTAATCTTCTAGGTTATGCCTGCACTGATAAGTACATACATATTTATGTGCAGTTTCTGAAATCCACCGCTATATAACGATAGAGGAAATCATGTTACAAGGAATAGTTAATTCATCGGGAACAATATTATAAACAGGCATTCATTCGCCTGGTGCTAGATCATGCTACAGCCCATTTCACTATTTTTGGTTACAATGCAGTTATCCCAGAAGGATGTTTATTGGGGGCAATTATACCCAGAGGTGGCCTGTATGCTCATTTGAATGGAGCTAATCCATTTGAGAATCCCGTTTGAGATTTAACTTTTTCCCAGGAATTCACAGTTCTGTTGGGTTATGGTTATGATGGGTTTTGAGTTGGAGGTAAGGAGTTGTAATTGAGGGACTGATATAAACTCTGAAGGGTTAGAAGTAGGTATGGGAGGGCAGGGCAGATATTAGGTCAGAAGCTAAGCATGCATAAAGGAGGGAAAGTAGGTCAGCTTGGAGACCAAAACAAGGTGCACAGGCCAATGTTCAGGGAAATACTGAAGAACAAGGAGATTTGGAGAACATGAAAGGGCAGGAGCTATCAGCAACAAAGATGGCCTCATTAGCTAAAGGAACCCTTCACTGCTTGAAATGCTTTTGGGTTTTTTTAAAGCCCTTACCTCCCAACTTAGAATTAATATTATGTATTGGTTCCAAGGCAGAAAAGCAGAAAGGTTTAGACAATGGGGATTAAGTGAAGTGACTTGCACAGGGACACACAGCTAGGATCTGAGATCACTTTTTTTTTTTATAAACCCTTACCTTCCGTCTTGGAGTCAATACTGTGTATTGGCTCCAAGGCAGAAGAGTTGTAAGGGCTAGGCAATGGGGGTCAAGTGACTTGCCCAGGGTCACACAGCTAGGAAGTGGCTGAGGCCAGATTTGAACCTAGGACCTCCCGTCTCTAGGACTGGCTCTTAATCCACTGAGCTACCCAGCTGCCCCCCTGAGATCACTTTTGAACTCAGGTCATCCCATCTCTAGACCTGGCTCTCAATCCCCTGAACTACCAAGTGCCTCTGAATATGCTTTCTTTTAAAACAGTAGCTAATCTCTGGGTATAGCTAATTTACAATTTGTGGACCAAAAAAAAAAAAGTACCTGGCAAGAGAGGTATAAAAAGAATCAATTAAATGAATGAAACAAATGTATTTATTCATGCTGATTATTGCCAAGCCTTCTGCTAACATTAGAGATAAGGAAAGAAAAAAGATTTTTAAAAAAGTAATAATAGGGGGCAGCTGGGTGGCTCAGTGGATTGAGAGTCAGGTCCAGAGATGGGAGGTCTTGGGTTCAAATTTGGGCTCAGACACTTCCCTGGACAAGTCATTTAACAACCCCCTTCCTAGCCCTTTCTACTCTTCTGCCTTGGAACCAATCCATAATATTGACTCTGAGCCCACAGGTTCAGGGTTTGAAAACAACCACAACAGAAGTAGTAGCAGTTCCCTGCCCTCAAGGAACTTACATTATAATAGTGGAAGAGACTTGAACAGGGCAAGGGTGGCCACAGTGGGTGACTGGGGTTTAGAATGTTAGAGGAATGGGGAATAGAGCCACAGCAGAGTCGATTTCTTCCTAGTACCTAGGCAGTATTAATTTAATTATGCTTCTTGAAAGGGAGGGTCTGAGATCAGAGAACAGGCTAGCAAGGCAGGTGCTCAGGTAGGGGAGGAATGGCACAAGGCGAGAATAGAGCCTGCTTAGATGGACAGGCTCGTCTGAGGCACACATCCATCCTGGGAGGGGGAAAGAGGCCCAGGAATTCAAGACTCAGAAGAGTGCCTTCAGATCGTGATCTGATGACTGAGAGTCAAAGCTCCCGAGATCAACCTTCTGCTAAAGACATTCTAATTCTAGTGAAATTCAAATTCTTCTTCTCTTAGGCAGTAATGTCCAGCTTTGGAATAAGACTCCATGCAAAGCGACTAGTCTCAAATGCCTTTCTCTCTCCCTTTAACAGCAGTCTCAAACCTGGACGTGGAGAGTAAACTGAGTGTCTACTATCGAGCCCCGTGGCACCAGCAGAGAAACATTTTCCTTCCTGCAACCAGGCCCCCCTGTGTGGAGGAGCTGCACCGTCAGGCGAGGCAGAGTCTGCAAGCGCTGCGCAGAGGTAACGGGAGCCAAAGCATGAGGGCCTGCAGCAAAATGGAAAAGGGGAGAGCATTGATTGGGCCATGTTGGCTTAATGTGGTAACTGGTGAAGGCATGATGAGAATATAGAGTTAACTGAATGACTGAGTAAATGAATGAATGGGGAAACAAGTTTATTAAGCACTTACTCTGTGCCAAGCACTGTGTTTTGTTAATGGATTCAAATACAAAAGAAAAGATGCTTCCTGTCTCCCAAAGAGCTTACTTTACATTCTTTTTTTTTTTTAAATCATTACTTTATGGCTTAGAATCAATAATACTGTGTATTGTTTCCAAAGCAGAAGAGCAGTAAGGGCCTAGCAATGGGTGTTAAGTGACTTGCCCAGGGTCACACAGGTATGAAGTGTCTGAACCCAGCTTTGAACCTTCCATCTTGAGGCCTGGCTCTCTACCTGCCGCTGCTTACTTTACATTCTAATAGAGGGAGACTCCCCGGAGAGGAGAATGGTACCCAGGGAAGAGTGTTCAGGTTTGGGAAGTCACAAAGATGGTTATTGGGGCCGTACATTGAAAAAGCAATAATGATTCCTTTAACCTTTTTTGTTGGCAATTGAAATGATGATAAGAACCAGCATAATGTTGCAGAGCCTCTTCCCTTCTTTCATTTTACGACTGCTATCTAAACGAATGCCCACATTCAACAGATCATTTATTGATGGACAACCATGTGCAACAAGGTGAAAGATCCCAACCCTGGAAGCTTGGGAGCTTGTGGGTTATCGCTTTGTACACACATCACTTAATTACAAGGCAATCGGTAAAGAGCGTGAAATTGTAAAAAGGACTCTGGCTAAACTGGGAGTCCGAAGATTGGGATGCTAGCTTTGATTCTGTTGTGCCAGATAGCAGATTAAACTCGTGAGAGGAAGAGTGCCAGGCTCCCTTCTTGCCTTTGTTACCTGCATGTCCTGGGACAAATCACTTAACATCTCTGGGCTGAGGTTTCATCTATAAAATGATGGAGGTGAATCTCTGAGACTCCTTCTAGATTTTAATTCATAATATTCATAGTCCTATTATTTTCTTAACCCTTAACTTCTCTCTTAGCATCTTTCTATCTTAGAATCCTCCATGTTGGTTTCAAGAGAGAAGAGCAGGGTGAGGTGACTTACCCAGGGTCATACAGCCAGGACGTGTCTGGGGTCCGATGCCCGAGTTCTCAATCCATTGAACCACCTCATTGCTCCTAACCATATTTTTTGGTCACTTAAGCTGCCCCAAACTTCAGTTTGCCCATGTGTTGAATGAGGATAATTCTATCTGTCCTGCCTACCTCAGGTCATTGTTATGAAGATCCAATAAAATATCAGATGCCAAAATGCCTGGAAACTGTTGCAGCCTCTGAAGACTTACGTGGTTACAATCATCCGCCATTATAATTGTGGTGATGGTGGCGGTAAAGCCAAGGGGGTCACTGCAGACGACGCCCGCCGTTCTCATGGGACCATCTCGAAGTCCGCTGGCCTTTCAGTGGAAGCCATATGTAGCCCCATTTTTCATCAGTGCTCATCGATTGCATTTTTTAGGGCTCGGTCACTACTCAGCGGCCAGCGAGGGAACACAGTTCACCATCAGGCTGTTTGAAAGGCAGCGGCCTCAGGGCTTCCAAAGGCGACCCTCAGGGGCCGGGCGGACGTGGTGACCGCTTTCCCGAATGACCTAGCCTGGGATCATCCTGGGAGCACCCTGAGGCTGCGGTGGGGCTTCCTAGGACTGTCGAAAGCTGGTGTCAAAGCTGCGGGCGGCGTCGCAGCCTGACGACAGAACGGGGCTTGGTGGAAGGCTCTTCCCTAGGGGAGCGCCTTCATTCCGAGCCCAAAGTCATCCTGCCACCTGGTGGCGAAGGGTCCTGCCTGCATATGTCCATGGCGGGGAGGAAATGGATGGTGGAGCTCCCGAGCCGGCTGAGCTGGATGCTGTCTAAGCACGCGCGCTCTGCTCCGCCCGCTTCCTTTGGTTCTCGGGGTTCGGCAGGGAGATCTGGCTGGGGGTTTCTAGGTGGGGTCCCCACTGTGAAGCGAGGACACGGAGCAATGCTGGGGGTGGGGGGGAGCCTCCCACATCTCGAGGATTCCAGAAGGGAGAAGGTCTTTCGGTTGGGCGGCTCCTGGCATTCCTTTGAGAAGAACTCGTTTAGTTAGCAATTTAAGGTTGGCAAAGAACTTTTCATCCGGCAGCCTTGCGAGGTGAGGTCGGCAGGACCCCAATCAACATCTCCTGTTAGTGGACGTAGGAAGCACTTCGTGCTCCCCCTGCTGGGGATGCCTGGCACTGCATCCCAGGAGGGCACCAGGCGCCAGGTAGGGGCAACGACAGAGGGAATTGGAGGCACCGCACCTGAGGTTACAAGACAGATGCCTTCTGATCCTGACCTCTGGCCAGCTCTGGGACCTCCTCCCCTGTAAAATGGAAGGATTTGACCTCGTCATCTCCCAGGTCTCTCCCACATCATCCATCTTGTGACTCTGCTTCATGACTTTTATCTGGGTCTGCCCCTGTCCTTTATATAGTAATAACAGGACCTCTTCCATCCAAATAAAGGTGGACAACCCCCAGGGCCCGGTCCAGGCCCTTTCTTCCTCCTTCTACAAATCCACTTCATTTGGCACTTTCAGTCTATTCCTATTTTTTTCTTTTCTTGTTTTTTTTTAAACCTTTACCTTCTGTCTTAGAATCAATACTGTGTATTGTTTTCAAAACAAAAGAGTATTAAGGGCTAGGCAATGAGGGTTAAGTGACTTGCCCAGGGTCACACAGCTAGAAAGTGTCTGAGACCAGGTTTGAAGCCAGGACCTCCTGTTTCTGGGCCTGACTCTCCATCCACTGAGCTACCTAGATGCCCCTCGACCTGCATTTTCAAAGGAAAAGAGGAACTTGATGAGGCAGAACCAAGGAGGGGATATTCTAAGGCAAGACCAGAGACAGGAGATGGAGTGCCATGTATGAGGAACAGATAGAAGACCAGTTTAATTGGACCACAAGTTTAGGAAAGAAAAATAATTAGGGACCAACTTGTTCAGAGTTTGAAAAGATAAAGAGGTTTCATGTTTTATCCTAGAGGTAATAGGGAGCCACTGGAATTGTTTGAATAGGAGAGTCATCTGGTCAGACCTGGGTCTAAGAAAAATTACCTTGGAAACAGTGTGTAGAACGGGCAGGAATGGTGAGATTTTGAGTCAGGGAGACTTTGGGAAGCAGTTAAAATAACATATGTAAGAGGCACTGAGGAGCTGAACAGGGATTTGAGAGACTGCTGTGAGGGAAGGAACAGCCAGATGTGGAGGTGACTGGATCTGTGGGACGAGGAAGGATAACGCTCTAATTACCAGCTTCCAGATAAACTTTCCCACCTCTGTGTCTTGCCATCTCCTCTAACTCAGCCTCCCTCAACTCACACTTCTTGTCTCCAGATCTCCCTGGGTCTGTGAATGACACCATCACCCTCAGCTCCTAAGCACATTCTCAGCCTCAGCTACTCCCTTGCCCTCACCTACCTATCCAGTTTGTTGCCCAATCCTCATCTTCCTCCCCCCACTGCATCGCTCCTCTCAGTTCCCTTCTCAACTCATACAGCTACAGCTCTCAGACAAGGTCTCATCGCCTCCATCCTGGGTTGTTCCAATAGCCTTCTTTTGGGTTGGTTTGTTTTAAATCTGTAGCTTCCCAACATTCTTTTAGTGGGTGCCCTGCTTGAGTCTCTTCCTGCACCAATCCCTTCTCTCTCAGGACTGCCAGAGTGGTTTTCCCTAAGGGCACATTGGACCATGTCCCTCTCTAGTCATTAAATTCTGCTAGCTGCAGGGAGCTAGATGGCCCAGTGGATTGATCTCCAGACCTGAGATGGGAGGTCCTGGGTTCAAATCTGGTCTCAGACACTTCTTAACTATGTGGCCCTGGGCAAGCTGTTTAAGCCCATTACCTAGCCCTTACTGTTTTTCTACACAGTATTGATTCTAAGCCAGAAGGTAAGGTTTGGGGGGACTTTTTTTTTTAACATTCCAGTAGCTCTTATTTGTTTCCAACAAATATTAAATCTTCTGTTTGGCTTTTGAAGCCCTTTAACTCTTCACTCCCAAACAATATTTCTAACATCATTATACATTATTGCCTGTCTCAAACTCAGTTGTCTTGGTCTTCTCTCTGTTCTTCCACAGTTCTCCACTTCCCATCTTAGCGACTGTTTCCCATGCCTATAATAGACTCCTTTTTTTATCTTCGGCTCACAGAATCCTTGCTTCAAGACACCACTCAAGTACAACCTTCTATATAAAGCCTTTCTTAGTCCCACATATATTTGATTGTTATTATTCAGTTATTTTCAGTCATATTCAAATCTTTGTGACCCTATTGGAGGGTTGTTTTTTTTCCCCCGCAAAGAAACTAGAATAGTTTGCCATTTCTTTTTCCAGCTCATTGTTCAGGTGAGGAAATTGAAGCAAATAAGATTAAGTGACTTGCCCAGGGACACACAGCTACTAAGTGTCTGAGGTTGGATTTGAACTCAGTTGAGTTTTCCTGATTCCAAACCAGACATTCTATCCATTTTGCCACCTAGTTGCCCTATATTTAAGGGCCTCATTAAACATAACTGCCTCCTATTTATTGCATATATACTTCTATGTGCATGTCCTCTCCCAATAAGAATATACATTTCCTTCAGAACAGGGACCGTTTTGTTTCTTTTCATTGTAGCCCTAGCGACTGGGATAGTACTGCACAACTGCACAACAGTGCTTTGCAATTTAAAGCCTTAGATATTGAGCTTTGGACTGCTCCAGCATCCCACAGCCAGCCTGTCAGGGGCAGGCCTTGACCCTAGGCCTTCTTGACCACTAAAGCTATAGTGCCTCTTCTTTTTTAAGGAAACACATCCCATTTTCAGGCATTTCCATATTATGGAGATCTTCATATTGAGACAAAAAGTCACTTCCTAAGACTTCCATTCATCTGTTCTGTCCTCTTGGAAGTAGATAAAATAAGGCCTCTTCTACATGGCAGCCCTTCAGATGCCCCAATGTAGCTATAAACATCCCTTTTCAAGTCTGAGCATCTACGTGTAGAGGCTAAACATCCTAGCTGGAAGCATCATGGTATAGTAGGAGATGTGTTGGACTGGGGATCAGAGGAGACATGACTTGGAATTCCACCTCTGGTATTTTATTGCTGTCACTGCGCAGCCCTGGGCAAATCACTTAACTTTTGTCTGCCTCAGTTTTCTCATCTGTAAAATGGGGATAATGAGAGCAACTACCTCCTAGGGATGAGACAATGTTTGTAAAGCATTTTTGCAGACCTTAAAGACTATATAAGTGCTAGTCCTGAAGTCTGATCTTCCTGAGTTCAAATCTGGCCTCAGATACTTACTAGCTGTGTGATCCTGGACAAATCACTTAACCCTTTTTGCCTCTGTCTTCTCATCTGGAAAATGAATTGAAGAAGGAAATGGCAAACCATGGCCAAGAAAACCTGAAATGGGGTCAGGAAGTGATGGACATGACTCAAAATGACTGAACAAACAAATCTAGTTAGTATTGTTGTGAAGCTTAAACAAAATAATTAATGTAAAGTACTATGCCAATTATGAATACAGTTCTTTTACTTGTTCTTCAAATGACATGGTTTCCAGACACCTCTTCATCCTGGATGCTCTTTCTGGATGCAGTGATTGTTCAGTATCCTTTCCCAAAATATTGCTCCCACAGTTAAACACAACCAATACTCTAGATTTGTTCTGAATACAGCAGAATACAGAGAGATGATCAGATCCTTATCCAGAAAGATATTAAGGCACAAAATTCTTTCTTTTTTCTGTGTCATGACAATTAACAAATATAATAATTCCATGCCTCATATGTGGAAAATCTCCCATTTGTGCCTGAGTGAATAACTTTACTAAAGAAATGTCAGCAATATAGAACACTGGGAAGAATATAATGATATAAAGTTTAATCTTGGGTTCAAAAAATTAACTTCTTGAAGGAGTTGGATATAATAATTAGGCAATCATTCTCATTAAAAAGATCCAACAGTTCAGAGGACCACAATCTCAATATGAATGTGATATGAAGGTAAAAAAAAAATGAACATGCTCTTCACCTGCATTGAGAGGCATCCCTTAAAAAATAGAGAGATCAACTTCCGGTCAAGATGGCTGTGTAGAAGCAGCGAAAGTTCAGACGTCGGAAACCCTTCCTTACCGATCGCAAACAGAGCGCTCCTTGGCCACTGAAATTCAAGCTGAACAACAGGATAGACCTGGGGAAACCTCCTCCTGAACCTGGATCAAAAGGTACCACACCCCAAAAGCCAGAGCCCTAGATCACTCGGATCTAAGGGGTAGACAGAAAGAAGGTCCCAGGACCCAACCCAGAGTGCTGAGCCCAAGGCAGCAGCGGGAACCTCAGGGCTCTGAGGACTCACCTTGAAAGCAACCCAAGCCAGTCTCCAGGGCGCCCAACACAGACGGCAGGGAAACATAGAGAGAAGGGGGAAGCCTGTAGCCCCCTGGCTGGGTCCTTCCATCTGAGTCTCAAGGGAGGTCCCAGCTTTAGGGCACCAGCTGAACCCAATCCCATCAGGAGCCCTCAGAGCTACTGAAAGGACAGAAAACTCAGGGCTGGCAAAGGGGTTGCTCCAAAGAGCTTACCTTGAAAGTAACCCCGGCCAGTTTCTGGGCACTCAACACAGATTGTGGAAGAGGAGGTTGCTGCTTTTTTTTTTCTTCCTTTTTTTGGCTCCAGGATCATTCGGCCCACACCACCTGTACCTAATCCCATCAGGAGCCCTCAGAGTCCAGGCAAGCCACAACCCCTCCCCCCTTAGAGAGCTGGGTCTTCTGAAAAAACAGAAACCTAGAGGTGAAGTCAAGATGGCAGCCTAGAAGGAGCATAGACCTGGCAGCCTGGCCAGAGCTTTAGAGATCCTCCATATCTGCTCCAGCCTTCCAGGAAGTTTAAAACTCAGAGTAAACCCAGCCCAACTAAGCTGAACTCAATCCCATCAAAAGTCTCCAGAACACAGGGAAGCCCAGGCTCCCCATCCATCCTCATTGACTGCTGGACTTTAAGCCAATCAAAAGCCTCCAGAGGACAGGAAAGCTCAAACCCCCAACAACCCTCCCTCAGAGATTACACCAAGAGATCCTCTGTTAAAGCTCCAAGAGGGGAAACTGATAGAAGTCCCTAAAAAACAAAAAAATGAGAGGAACAAGAGCACAGACAAATACAGGGAGGAAAGAAGGGGTGAATTTGAACAAACAACAGAAACAGAAGAAAGAAACTATAATAAACAGCTACTACTCACCAAATAGAACAGAGGGGGAGAGATCAGCAAACAATAAACCAGAAATCCCAGCGAATTGGATACAGGCTGTGGAAGAACTCAAAACACAACTAAGAGAGGCTGAAGACAATTGGGAAAAGAACTTAAAAATTAAGATAAGTCATCTGGAAACAGAGGCACTTGAACTAAAACAAGAAAATAGTGTCCTGAAAGCCAAAATCATCCAGCTGGAAAATGAGGCAAAGGAGATGAAAGATGAGATAAAGAGGATGAAAGACGATCTTCAAAGAAACTCAGACCAGAAGGAAAAAGACGACCAAAAAGCCAGAGATGAAATCCAATCTTTAAGAACCAGAGTAAAACAACTAGAATCAAGGGACCTCACAAGGCAGCAGGACACTATAAAACAAAACAAAAAGAATGAAAAAATTGAGGAAAATGTGAAGCATCTCATTCACAAAACAGACAATTTAGAAAATCATTCAAGAAGAGACAATTTAAGAATAATTGGACTACCAGAAGACCACGACAAAAGAAAAAGCCTGGACATAATACTAGAGGAAATTATCCAGGAAAACTGTCCCGAAATACTAGAACAAGAGGGGGAAGCGGAGATTGAAAGAATCCACAGATCACCCCCTGTATTTAATCCCCAACTGACAACACCAAGAAATGTTATAGCCAAATTCAAAAACAATCAGATAAAAGAACAGGTATTACAAGCTGCCAAGAAGAAACCATTCAGATACCATGGAAACATGGTGAGGATAACACAGGATCTGTCTGCATCCACACTGAAGGACCAAAAGGCATGGCATATGATATTCCGGAAAGCAAGGGAACTAGGCCTACAGCCAAGAATAAAATACCCATCAAAACTGACTACATTCTTACAGGGGAAAGTATGGTCATTTAACGTAACAGAAGAGTTCCAAGCATTCATAAATAAAAGACCATACCTGAACAGAAAATTCAAAGTCCAACCACAGAACTCAAGAGAATCATCAAAAGGTAATTAAAAAAGAGGGGAAAAACAACAACAACAAAAAAGGTTTTTTTTTTAAGAGACTCAATAAGTTAAAATGATATGTATCCCTATAAGAAAAGAGGTCATTGGCAACTCTTAAAAACTGTTGCTATCACCTAAGCAGCTAGAAGAACTACACTCAGAGGGAACAGTGACAAACTGTATAGGATGAAAGGACAAGACATAAATAGGTATATAGATATATGCATGCATAAATACATATACATGTGTATGTATGTATATATATACATATATATACATGACTAAAGCTAAAAAAGAAAAGAGGTTATGACTAAAAGAAATGGGAAAAGAAACAAATGGAGGTAAATTTATATGTCACAAAGAAGCTCATGGTGGGAGGGGGGAGAACATCGATACACTGGCAGGGTAAAGAGGTTGGAGACAGGAAATACTCAACTCTTACGTACTTTGAAACTGACCCAAAGAGGGAAGAACAATCCAATCCATTGGGGAAGAGAATAGATTTGCGCCCTATAGGGGAGTAGAAGGGTAAAAAACAGACTGGTGGGGAGGGAAGCAGTACAAGGGAGGGAGAAGGTGGGGGGGATTTTTAAAAAGACTACAGGGGAAAATAAGGGAGGGAATAAGAAGGGAGGGGGGTAGAAAGGGAAATACAAGGGGGACTGATTTAAAGTAAATCACTGGACTAAAAGGTAGAGCTGAAGAAGAAAGGTTAGAATTAGGGAAGGATATCAAAATGCCAAGGAGTCCACAAGTGACAGTCATAATATTGAACATGAATGGGATGAACTCACCTATGAAACGTAGACGAATAGAAGAATGGATTAGAATCCAAAACCCTACCATATGTTGTCTCCAAGAAACACACATGAGGTGGGTAGACACCCACAAGGTCAGAATTAAAGGATGGAGTAAGACCTTCTGGGCCTCAACTGACAGAAAGAAGGCAGGAGTGACAATCATGATATCTGATAAAGCCAAAGCAAAAATAGACCTGATCAAAAGGGATAGGGAAGGTAATTATATTTTGTTAAAAGGGACTTTAGATAATGAGGAAATATCACTAATCAACATATATGCACCAAATAATATAGCACCCAAATTTCTAATGGAGAAACTAGGAGAATTGAAGGAAGAAATAGACAGTAAAACCATATTAGTGGGAGACTTGAACCAACCATTATCAAATTTAGATGAATCAAATCAAAGAATAAATAAGAAAGAGGTAAAAGAAGTGAACGAAATCTTAGAAAAATTAGAATTAATAGACATATGGAGAAAAATAAATAGGGATAAAAAGGAATACACCTTCTTCTCAGCACCACATGGCACATTCACAAAGATTGACCATACATTAGGTCACAGAAACATGGCACACAAATGCAGAAAAGCAGAAATAATAAATGCAGCCTTTTCAGACCACAAGGCAATAAAAATAACGATCAGTAATGGTACATGGAAAACCAAATCAAAAACTAATTGGAAACTAAACAATATGATACTCCAAAATCGTTTAGTTAGAGAAGAAATCATAGAAACAATTAATAATTTCATCGAGGAAAATGACAATGGCGAGACATCCTTTCAAACCTTTTGGGATGCAGCCAAAGCTGTAATCAGAGGTAAATTCATATCCCTGAGTGCATATATTAACAAACTAGGGAGAGCAGAGATCAATAAATTGGAAATGCAAATAAAAAAACTCAAAAGTGACCAAATTAAAACCCCCCAGCAGAAAACCAAACTAGAAATCCTAAAAATTAAGGGAGAAATTAATAAAATCGAAAGTGATAGAACTATTGATTTAATAAATAAGACAAGAAGCTGGTACTTTGAAAAAACAAACAAAATAGACAAAGTACTGGTCAATCTAATTAAAAAAAGGAAGGAAGAAAAGCAAATTAACAGCATCAAAGATGAAAAGGGGGACATCACCTCTGATGAAGAGGAAATTAAGGCAATCATTAAAAATTACTTTGCCCAATTATATGGCAATAAATATACCAATTTAAGTGATATGGATGAATATATACAAAAATACAAACTGCCTAGACTAACAGAAGAGGAAATAGAATTCTTAAATAATCCCATATCAGAAAATGAAATCCAACAGGCCATCAAAGAACTTCCTAAGAAAAAATCCCCAGGGCCTGATGGATTCACCAGTGAATTCTATTAAACATTCAGAGAACAGTTAATCCCAATACTATACAAACTATTTGACATAATAAGCAAAGAGGGAGTTCTACCAAACTCCTTTTACGACACAAACATGGTACTGATTCCAAAACCAGGCAGGTCAAAAACAGAGAAAGAAAACTATAGACCAATCTCCCTAATGAATATAGATGCAAAAATCTTAAATAGGATACTAGCAAAAAGACTCCAGCAAATGATCAGAAGGGTCATCCACCATAATCAAGTAGGATTTATACCAGGGATGCAGGGCTGGTTCAATATTAGGAAAACCATCCACATAATTGACCATATCAACAAGCAAACCAACAAGAACCACATGATTATCTCAATAGACGCAGAAAAAGAATTTGATAAAATACAACACCCATTCCTATTAAAAACACTAGAAAGCATAGGAATAGAAGGGTCATTCCTAAAAATAATAAACAGTATATATCTAAAACCATCAGCTAATATCATCTGCAATGGGGATAAACTAGATGCATTCCCAATAAGATCAGGAGTGAAACAAGGATGCCCATTATCACCTCTACTATTTGACATTGTACTAGAAACACTAGCAGTAGCAATTAGAGAAGAAATAGGCAAGGAGGAGACCAAGCTATCACTCTTTGCAGATGACATGATGGTCTACTTAAAGAATCCTAGAGATTCAACCAAAAAGCTAATTGAAATAATCAACAACTTTAGCAAAGTTGCAGGATACAAAATAAACTCGCATAAGTCATCAGCTTTTCTATATATCTCCAACACAGCTCAGCAGCAAAAACTAGAAAGAGAAATCCCATTCAAAATCACCTTAGACAAAATAAAATACCTAGGAATCTATCTCCCGAGACAAACACAGGAACTATATGAACATAACTACAAAACACTCGCCACACAACTAAAACTAGACTTGAGCAATTGGAAAAACATTAACTGCTCATGGGTAGGACAAGCCAATATAATAAAAATGGCCATCCTACCCAAACTTATTTATCTATTTAGTGCCATACCCATGGAACTCCCAAAAAATTTCTTTACTGATTTGGAAAAAACCATAACAAAGTTAATTTGGAATAACAAAAGATCAAGGATATCCAGGAAAGTAATAAAAAAAAAAAACACAAATGAGGGGGGCCTAGCAGTCCCAGACCTCAAACTATATTACAAAGCAGCAGTCATCAAAACAATTTGGTACTGGCTAAGAGACAGAAAGGAGGATCAGGGGAATAGACTGGGGGCAAGTGACCTCAGCCAGACAGTATACGATAAACCCAAAGATCCCAGGTCTTGGGACAAAAATCCACTATTCAGTAAAAACTGCTGGGAAAATTGGAAGACAGTGTGGGAGAGACTAGGAATAGATCAACACCTCACACCCTACACCAAGATAAATTCAAAATGGGTGAAAGACTTAAACATAAAGAAGGAAACCATAAGTAAATTGGGTAAACACAGAATAGTATACATGTCAGACCTTTGGGAGGGGAAAGACTTTAAAACCAAGCAAGACATAGAAAGAATCACAAAATGTAAAATAAATAATTTTGACTACATCAAATTAAAAGGCTTTTGTACAAACAAAACCAATATAACTAAAATCAGAAGGAAAACAACAAATTGGGAAAAAAATCTTCATAAAAACCTCTGACAAAGGTTTAATTACTCAAATTTATAAAGAGCTAAATCAATTGTACAAAAAATCAAGCCATTCCCCAATTGATAAATGGGCAAGGGACATGGATAGGCAGTTTTCAGATAAAGAAATCAAAACTATTAATAAGCACATGAAAAAGTGTTCTAAATCTCTTATAATCAGAGAGATGCAAATCAAAACAACTCTGAGGTATCACCTCACACCTAGCAGATTGGCTAACATGACAGTTATGGAAAGTAATGAATGCTGGAGGGGATGTGGCAAAGTAGGGACATTAATTCATTGCTGGTGGAGTTGTGAACTGATCCAGCCATTCTGGAGGGCAATTTGGAACTACACCCAAAGGGTGACAAAAGAATGTCTACTCTTTGATCCAGCCATAGCACTGCTGGGTCTGTACCCCAAAGAGATAATGGACAAAAAGACTTGTACAAAAATATTCATAGCTGCGCTCTTTGTGGTGGCCAAAAATTGGAAAACGAGGGGATGCCCATCAATTGGGGAATGGCTGAACAAACTGTGGTATCTGTTGGTGATGGAATATTATTGTGCAAAAAGGAATAATAAAGTGGAGGAATTCCATGGAGACTGGAACAACCTCCAGGAAGTGATGCAGAGCGAGAGGAACAGAACCAGGAGAACATTGTACACAGAGACAAACACAC
This sequence comes from Monodelphis domestica, assembly GCF_027887165.1. NCBI lineage: Eukaryota > Metazoa > Chordata > Mammalia > Didelphimorphia > Didelphidae > Monodelphis > Monodelphis domestica. The sequence goes on from NC_077234.1 coordinate 239,336,271, forward strand.
TGTGGTATAATCGAACGTAATGGACTTCTCCATTAGTGGCAGTGTAATGTCCCTGAACAATCTGCAGGGTTCTAGGAGAAAAAACACTATCCATAAGCAGAGGACAAACTGAGGGAGTAGAAACACCGAGGAAAAGCAACTGCCTGACTACAGCGGTTGAGGGGACATGACAGAGGAGAGACTCTAAATGAACACTCTAATGCAAATACTAACAACATGGCAATGGGTTCGAATCAAGAACACATGTGATACCCAGTGGAATCACGCGTCGGCTATGGGGGATGGGAGGGAGGAAAAGAAAATGATCTTTGTCTTTAATGAATAATGCATGGAAATGATCAAATAAAATACTATAAAATTAAAAAATAAAATAAAATAAAAATAGAGAGATCATAGCATTGACCAGATTATATCTGGATATTGTGTTCAGTTTGGGGTGCCACATTTCAAGAAGAATGGCCAACTGGAAAGCACCTAGAAGAGGGTTGAACAGACAGTAAAGGGCCTTGAGTCCAGGCCATACAACCAGTCATTTGAACTGGAGATAGTTAGGCTATGTAAGAGAAGATTTAGGGAGGTCATGATAGCTTTCTTCTGCTATTTGAAGAACTGGATGGATACACACACACTTGTGTGTGTGTGTGTGTGTGTGTGTGTGTGTGTGAAGCTAGGTGGCACAGTGGCTAAAGGGAATTAAATCAATCATTAGGAAATATTTTGCCCATTTTATGGCAATAAATCTGAAAATCCTGGTGAAATAGATGAATAGTGACAAAAATGTTAATTGCTCAGATTAACCAAAGAGGAAATAGAATACTTAAATAATTCCATCCCAGAAAAAAACAATTGAACAAACCATCAAAGATTTCCTAAGAAAAAATCCCCAGAGCCAGAAGGATTCACAAGTGAATTCTATGAAACATTTAAAGAACAATTAATCCTAATACTATATAAACTATTTGGCAAAATAAGCCAAAGAAGGAGTCCTGCCAAATTCTTTTCATGACATAAATATGATGCTTATACCTAAGCCATGAAGAGCAAAAACAGAGAAAGAAAATTAAAAACCAATGGAATCATAAGACTGACCGTTTACGAGTTGAAATCTCTCCTGGGCAAATCATTTAACCCTATTTTCCTTGGTTTATCATTTGTAAAACTGGAGAAGAAAATAGCAAATCTCTAATATCTTCCCAAATGAAATCACAAAGAATCAGACACAAATGAAATGACTAAATAGAAAGAAGAACATAAAGTGATTTAAAAACTGGTTCTTGATTTTGGCAACAGTTCTATGAGGAAATGCTGTTATTTCTATTTTAAAATGGAGGAAGCTCAGAGAGACTAAGTTACTTGCCAAAGGTCACACAGTTTGTTAGTTATGACACTTAACAAGTGTAATAGCTCTGTGTGTACATATATTACAAGTTACATGTGAAAATTCTCCCATTTATAGACAGATGTGCCTGTGAATGAATGGGCCTTCCAAAGATAGTTAAACAAACTAGTAATTATTGGAGAAGGTATTTAAACCTAGATCTTTCTGGCTGAAGTCGAAATTCTATCAAATGGGGTGAGAATGGAACAAGAAGGAGTTTGGAAGAAACTGAAGGGGAAGGAAAGACCACTTCCTCTTGCAGTCCCAGACCAAAATTTCATTTCTTATGCCTGTCCTATTTCATTTGGTCAAAGGGATTTTGAAACTAGGACTGGGTCAGAGTTCTCTTTTTCTCCCATTATCTGATAGCTGGCACTCACCCAAATGGTAAGTGCCATGGTTCCATGCATGCAGGACCTGTTGAGAAGTCCTGATGGTAGCTGGTTTGGGAGCAAAGCCCAGGCACAATGCAAATTCTTGTCATAGATTGACCCAAGCAATGGCACCCAGATCCAGCTTTACTGAGACTGACAGATGACCTTGGATTCCTAAGAACCATCTTGGAATGCTTTTTTCTAGCCCTTTAACACTGATGGAATACTTTCCTTGTCATTTCCTTTCTTTCCTGTCTCCCTAAGCTCTTTGGGAGGAATAACTGTTTCTTTTCCTCCTTGTGTCCCTCAGTGCCTAGTCTAGTGAATATAGTGAATGCTAAAGGAAGACAGAAATGTAGACTAGACTGAGGATTCATTGCTAGAACGAGATGCGGGATTAGGAAATTACCTATGCCAATGCAAGCTGGCACCTTCTTTGAAACTTGGAACAGTTTAGAAACAAGATAAATCCAGAGTCACAGTGCTTCTATCAACGTGAAAAATCAATCTTGTTGCTATTCAGTCATTTCCATTATGTCCAACTCTTCATGACTCTCTTTGGGGTTTTCTTGGCAAAGATATAGGAGTGCTACTTCCTTCTCCACCTCATTTTACAGATGGGGAACCAGAGGCAGACAGGGTTAAGTGACTTGCCCAGGGTCATCCAGGGAGGAAGTGTCTGAGCCCAGATTTGAACTCAGGAAAATGAATCATCCTGACTCCAGAGCTGGTATTCTACTGTGTCCACCCACCTGCCCCTTAGGATGTATCCGTAATATGCATATGTACGCATTATATTATAAGGATATTCTTCTGTGAGGATAGTCAGATCAGATCATTGAGATTGACCTGCCAATGGCCATTAAAAACGTGCTGAGGTTGTGTTCGGTCAGATAGTTGAAAAACCTTCATCTCTTTTTATAGCAGACTCGGTAAAACTAGAGTTTTCTCAGCTTTTTCCTGATGCCCCTCTTTATTCTCCTTTCTCCTGAACCAGAACAACGGAACCGTGGGGATCGCGGAGAGCAGAGAGGGCCCGGCTCACTTTCTGTGGTGGCGCCCCCGCTTCCTTCTTTACCTTCCTCCTACAGTCGGAAGAGACTCGACCTTAAGGACAGGCACTTTATAGCGGTAAGAACTTCTGCCCACGGGCAGCTGGTCACTTCTCTCACTAGGCATCCGCACGGTCAGATACGCACCATGATTGACTGAGATGTGCCGTTGTGTGGATTCTCTCTTCTGTTAACGTGAAGAGGAATCCCTCCAGTGGAGGGTGATAGAGATAACGGATAGGGCAGGTTAAAGTGCTAAGACTGACCGGTAACTGTAATGCAAACCATTGTGTACAGTTAGGAGAAGGAGAAGAGAAGTTTGAAATCATGTGGGGGTGGAGGGGAGGAGACAAAGACAAAGAGAGAAGAAGGGAATATCAATCGCCCTTTGAAAAGGGTCACGGCAATGTGGTAGCAGTGTAGGTTCTAGTTTTACATGATGGGGAACATTTTCCGGCAACAGAGCAAGCCGGCTGGTCAGATGTGCTAATGTGGTCGCTGTGGTGGGCTCAGGCTCTCTCTCAGCACTTCCAGGAAGTCTGCTTGTTCCTGTCTTCTGTCAATGTCCAACGTAGGGATCAAGCAGAGGGGATTCAGGAAGCCTCCATTAACTAGTCACCAGCAGGCACCGTTGGCTATTGGCCTTTGATTGTTGAAGATCGCTGTATAGAATGAGAACGATGAGAACCTAGAATCAAAGGGGCTGAAAGGGGATGGGGTAGAGTCAAGGAGACCTAAATTCAACGCCTACTTCTGACACTTTGCTTGGTGAACCCAGATGTCCCCTCCCGTCTCAGACTCAAATTTCATCATCTGTAAAATGGGGGTGGAGGGGTTGGACCAGGATCGCTTCTAAGTTCCCCTTCAACTCTATATATGGGACCTTAAAATCTTTATGATCTTAGGAAAATGGTGGTGTCACAAGGAGCCATGTCCTAATCTTTAAATGACCGTGAACCCCATATTACTGTGCAAAGAACCTTGTATTTCTTTTGAACCAGGTGCCATCCGGCTCTAAATTCTATGATTCCTCTACTAGTGATGGTGAATATTTTAGAGATCACATGCTGTGCCCCTCCCCAAGACACCTTGCGTCATGCCCTGCCCCACCCACTGAGTGCCCGGCGTGCCCTGCCCCGACCCCCCCCACACACACACACAGGAGGGAGGAAGAGCTCCCATTGGGCTGCTGAACAGAGGGACAGGTGAAGCGAAAAAAATGTCATCAGGCACAGTGGAGGGGGGAAGGAAGCAGCGCCTCCTGAGTCCCTCTGCCTTTCTAGTAATGAGCTCTGGAGGGAGGTGAAGTGGCAGGGGGAGGGTGGCGCTCATTCCCACACAAAGCACTCTACCTGCCATGTTTGGCACGCATCCACAGGTTTGCCATCACTGCTCTAGTCTTCAGACTTCTGTCCTATCATCTTTGATACCAGGACTGTGAGCATCAGGATGTGAGAACAATGAGAGTATTGAATACACAAAATGAATGTAACCACAGTCTGGCCAATGGGGAAAGTCTGGGAAAGACCATCTAGTAAGGGACAGGTAGGTGGGTCAGTGGATTAAGAGCCAAGCCTAAAGATGGGAGGTCCTGGATTCACATATGGCTTCCTATAATTCCTAGCTTTGTGACCCTGGGCAAGTCACTTAATCCCGATTGCTTAGCCATACCTGCTCTTCTGCTTAGAAGCACTATTCATTCTACGTATGATAGAAGGTAAGGGTTTTTTTTTTTTTAAAGACCATATAGTCAGGCCACCTTTAAGGTTTCTGTGATGTAATGCAAAAGGATAGGAGAAGTTACCAGGCATTTGATACTGCTAGTTTCCCAGTGGGTGGGTCTCTGATTGAAAGTGTTAAGTCCTGTTCAGTGGCATCTCCATTCAAAAGTCCAGTTCTTAGTGGAAAGGCCATTTTTGTCATGATTTGATGACAACAGGAGAAATTCTCCGACCTCCCCATGACATTTCAGTTACTCTGGATGCTCATACATAATCTCTGGCTCGTTATCCCACTTCGACATCGTCCTCTCTGACCCGCTTCACTAGAGAAGAAAGCAAATAGTCTAACTGTCTCTAGTGACACTTCCAAAGGGATAGAGGTGGGGGCCTGGGGAGGGGAGGCTCTGGAATGGTATGGATCAGCCCGCGTCTTTTCCTCTCCTCCAATGCTAGCCAGAGCCCCTGGCTGACTGCCATTTAACGTATACTTTGGGGACCTATCTTCAGTCAGTGATCAGTCTCTGTTGTAAAAGGACCCAACTTTCCTCCTAAATGGGGAAGCCCACCACGGAGAAAAGCCTTCCCCCCTTCTCGAGTGACCTCTCCAGAAGAAGCCCCAGCTCCCACAGGTGGGACAAAGCAGTGCTCAGCTGATTCTCACTTCATCTGAACCAGAGGTTCTTCTAGGAAAACTTGCAGGAAACCCACCTGCCAATTTAGATAAGAACAGAATGGAATGCTTATGAACAGAAAACGTAGTGAGAGTGACAAAGATATGAGCAGCATGAAATTGCCTCCACAGAGCTATGCAGCTGCCTCACTCAATTACCTGATTTCAGGAAATCAAGGCTATATATATACGGCTCACCTAGCCTACCAATGTCTCCATTTTACAATTAGAGATTCTTTCTTAAATATAACTCCCTTTGGGAGGGGGGAATTATTAAGCCATATCAGTCATTTATAGCATAGTGGGAATGAGTTTCTGAGTTCCAAATATTGGGAGGGAGAAAACATGCCCTCTGGAGGGGGGAAGGACATTCTTGAACAGAGGCTCTTGATCTGAGGTCTGCAGCCTTTTTTTTAAACCCTTACCGTCTATCTTAGAATCTCTACTGCATCCTGGTTCCAAGGCAGAAAAGTGCTAAGGGCTGGGCAATGGGTGTTAAATGATTTGCACAGGATTACCTAGCTAGGCCAGGTCTGAGGCCAGATTTGAACCCAGGACATCCCTCCCATCTCTGGGCTTGTCTCTTAATCCACTAAGCCACCTCACTGTCCTCATGGTCTACAGACTTTAAAACTCTCTATATTTCTGTAACTATTATTATAATTAGTCTTTTTGTAATCCTGTGTTTTTCTTTATACATTTAAGAAACATTTTTCTGAGGAGGGATCCCAAGGCTTCACTGTATGGCCAGAGGGGTCCAGGACACAAAAAGGTTAACATGAGACTAGAGGATGCTGGGAACATGACTTTTTGGCCAGGGCACTTCCTGTCAACCCCACTAAAATCTGTGCCTTCAGACGAAAAGGGCTTTTAAAGTTTGGGTCTGGTCTGGCTGGATTATAAATGGGCCATATCTATCCAGAAAAAATAAATTGTTCCTTTGAGCCCCAGGCTTTTGCAAACTCGGGAGAGCAATTGCCTAGCAAGATTTAGTCCACAAGACCATCCTCCTTCCTACAAACACACTTTTAAGAGGCACCGATCTTATTTATGTAGGAATAAGGGCAGAAGGGTTCAGCAGAGAGATTTAGTTAATAAGAGTGGGTAGAGGATTGTATTTGCAGCCCGAAGGCTCTGAGTTTGAATCTCACTTCAGAAATGATGTAACATAGCCTCTCCTGGTCACTCTGTCTGTAAAATGGAGTTAATAAAAAACCCCCCTCACAAAACTGGAGTGAGGTACAACAGGGATAAAATGCTCAAAGTGGTTGGCAAACACCATAGTACTCTCTAAATGTTAGCTACTAACATTAATAACGATCAACCAGCAAACAAATAATAATAATAATAATGAGCAGATGGAGCCTTAGAATGCCATCTAACTGAATGCCCAGTGAAAGGTTAGAGCAAAACCCCAAGAAACTAGCTCAGGAAGAGGGAAGTGTGATTCCTGTCATCATTAATGCTTGGAAATTCTGGTTATTAGTTGTCATTAAAGTCTTTCAAGTTTTTTTCCCCAAATGTTGTTTTAATTGTATGAATTGTTCTCCTGGTTCTGCTCATTTCTATTAGTCATTCAACAAACATTTATTAGTGCCTATTGTGCTAGGCCTCTGAGATGAAAAGAAAGATAAAGACAGCCCCTGCTCTCAAGGAGCTTGATGTCTAATGGGGGACACAAACACGAAAACAAGTATGGACAAAGAAGCAGCATGGAGGATAAACTGGAAATGGCCAATGGTAGAATTTTGGTTGGGAAGCCAAGGCAGCCCGGAGGAGGTGAGGAGGGAGAGCAGAAGTCAGATTTGGGTCCCTGTCACCTGTGGTTCTGGGAGTGGGTGAGTCAGCACCTAGGATCCAAGGACAGACAGCCTGAGGGCGTTTTCTTCTGAAAGTGGGAATAGCTTTTCAGAGGGGGTAGGATGCAGTGCAAGCCGCTCTTTGCAGAACTCGGGGCAGTACGGAAGCCCAAATGGACTGTACCAGACACTGCTGGGGAAGCTGGACACGCTGCCGTTGGGACAGCTGCTGGAACTCAAGTGGCAAACATTAATGTGGGTGCAGGGGACCAGAGCGATGGAGAGGCGCGCCTCAGAACTTTGTGGCCACAGAAAGCTGCTCAGCATCATTGTGGCAGGCAGCACTAAAGCAGGTCTCAGATCACTTTCCATCCTTTTTTGCCTTTAAAATCTTTATCTTGTCTTAGTCTCAATTCTAAGACAGAAGAACAAGGGCTAGGCCATCAGGGTAAGGTCAGTGACTTGCCCAGGGGCCACATTTGAACCCAGGACCTCCTATCTCTGGGCCTGGCTGTTAATCCACTAAGCCCCCAAGTTACACATACACCCTCCCCCTTACCCTCCCCCCCCACCCCCCCACCCCCACTCTGCAATCTAAGATTTTAACTCTGGGATTGAAGGTTAACTTATTTCCGCAGCACTGGGTTTATAATGGCGTGCTTCTGACAACTAAATGAAGGTAAGCGCTCTATTCCTTTCGTCTTGCTAGGAGAAAAACGTCCAAAAATCCACGTCATCTTAAAGATCTAACAGGACGTTAAGGACTGCAGGTTTGCCCCTTTCACAGAGAACCAAGCCATAGCAGCAAAATATTTTAAGGAAAAAAGAAAGACAAATCACACAAGTACAATGACCATCAGTCGGCCTAAGGGAGAAAGCGGTGGGTCGTGAGCCTATCAGGAATTAGTGCTTATTCACTGAGGTGAAGGGAGGAGCAGAAGGCACCCGCGTCAATACCCGCGTCTCCTTGGCCACAGCCCGGGGATAGGACCTCTTACCAGAGAAATCCCGCGTTTTCTGCCTTGAGAGTCAAGACCTGAGTCTTCTAGGCAAGTAGAATCCCGAGACAAAAATGAGACCAATCACACATCAGATACGAGGCGGGACTATAGTCCAGAGACCAATAGAAAGGGAAGGCCCCTTCGCACTGCAGAGCAGGAATGCCCAATGAAATGACTTACCCGGATTGACACAGGCAGTTCATAGCCCCCTCCCCTCTGAGCCCGGGTCCTGTGCATCCCACTGCAACGTTCTCTCCGCTCCATACCCAGTGACCCTCTTAGGTGAGCCGGCTAACTCTGTCTTGTGGAGGAGGGGTGAAGGAAGAGAGACTTTTGTGCGGGCAAGACAGAAAGCTGGGACCTCGGCTGTCGATCTAGGTGAACCTCCCAAATGGAATGTTCCCAGGAAAGCCCGCGGGAGGCGAGCCAGGCTGAAGGGGAAGAAGCTCTGAACAGACCCCTGTTCGCTTCTGCCCTAGGCTGAAGGCTCTTGGCTTGCTTTTGTGTGGCTGATGGTGGTTGTTGAATCCGAATGGCATGTGTGAGATTTGAATTTGAAGATAGAAGGAAGATTAAACCCGCGTCCTCCGTCTCCCTGACAGACTTTGTGTCACACTGTGACAGGACTGGCATTTCCCATAATCCTCCTATTCCTCCTTATAGATTAGGGAAACCCTCATCCCTCTCACCTCATCTTAGCTCAGTTCTCCATCCGGTTGTTCCCAATAAACCCCCTTACTTGAGAAAGGAAGAGAAAAGAGTTTTTCCTCATAAACCTCAGAGTCCACTCAGGGGGGGGGGAGGTGAAGCCACAGGTTTCAGAAGAAGGGTAAAGGGAGAGGTTGAGGGAGGAGGAGGGTAGGAACAATATTGATCTATTAGCCATCCGTACTGATCCATAGGCAACCCCAGAATATGTCTCTCTAATAGTATTTCTCTGTCTCTCAGAAGTATTTCTCTCCCCATTACTACTAGGCACCCTGGGGTGTCCCCTCGTATCTCTCTAGTCAGCCAGAGTGTATCCTTGACCACAACAGGAAATAGAGTTCCCCAGATTTTTCACATTGCAGTGTTGCTTGAATCTTACCCAAAAATCTCGTCCTGAAAGGTGTTCTGGGCACGCTGGAATCCACAAGAAGGTATGATCTGCGGTGGGAGGACCCAGTTTAGCCATAGTGCTCCTGAGCTCAGGGACCTGCTGAATCTGTCCCAGGAGAGCTCAACTCTCCGAATGTCCTCCTATTTCTCCCACTGAAAAGCTTGTTGGGAGCAAAGCGCTCTGAAAAGCTGAAAGGTTTCTCTGCTTTTAATATATAAAATTGTTCATTGAAGAGCAAAACAAAACTGGACACAATCCATCTTTGCTCGTTCTACTTTAAATAGAAAATGGGACCATGAGCCAGTCGTTAACATTCATATAAGGAGAAGAAGGTTCTCTACATCTACAACTAAGAAGGTTGCTGGTTCTTAATTTCCTGCTCAGTCAAATTCAGACTCCTTTGCCTGGCATTTGAGGGTGGCCTTCCTTGCTGTGGCCTCGTTCTGCTCTCCGGGCCCCGTCCCCCTCTATCACCCTATCCCCTCTCTGCTCCATCTTTCTCTAGATGTGATCTGTGCCTTCGTTACTGCACTTCCCTCTGCCCTCTTTCTCGTCTCTACCTGTAGAAATCTAACTCGTCCTTCAAGGCTTAGCTGACCTGGCATCCCCAGGAGTAAGTCTTAGCACACCTTCGCAGGCAGAAGCTCTTTCTCTCTCCTGGACTTCTTTATTTTTGTTCAGAGCTCTCTTGCGTGAGTGCAGAGCACTTCTCCTGTCACCTCCCAAACGGAAAGCTCCTGAAGAGCAGGGACTGGGGTATTGGTTTTTGTATTATTTGAAATACTCAATTACTGTTGAGCTTCAACATTTATTGAGTGAGTGGATTAATAAAGCCATTGTTTTTTCTCTTGGTTGATGACAACTTTTAGGAGATATCCTCACCTTTCTAAGTTGCCAATCCTCACATTATCTACCTAAATATCCATTGACACCTCCCCAAATCTCCATGGCCTTCTTATATCTAATGTCCTCCTTATATTGACTGACATAGAGCCGGAATTGGAAGAAATTCTTACAATAATTCAAAGGAAAACAAAACCCTATAAATGCATACCTTTTCCTCATTTATTTGAAGGTTTTCGGGGGGTTTTTAAACCCTTGACTACACTAAGTATTGGTTCCAGGGCAGAAGAGCCGTAAGAGCTAGGCAATTAAAGTTGCCTGGGGTCACACAGTTAGTCCAGATTTGAAACCAGGACCTCCCATCTTTAGGCCTGACTCTCTAGCTACTAGGCCACCTAGCTGCCTCTTTCATTTGTATTTTTTTTTTAAATCCTTACCTTCTGTCTTAGAATCTATTGATTCTAAGGCAGAAGAGCAGTAAGGGCTAGACAATGGGGGTTAAGTGACTTGCCCAGGGTCACACAGCTAGCAGACTTGAACCCAGGACCTCTCATCTCTGGCACTAGCTCTCAATCTACTGATCCACCAACCAGCTGTCCCCTTTCATTTGTATTTTTAAGGGGGAACATTTAACTTTAGCTTTAGTTTTCTATTTTCCTTCTTGAGTAGGTATCACAGTAAATTCAAATCTTTGGCCTTTAATCTAAATGTTAACCCAAGAGGTCTGGCTAATATTTAGTCTTATGAAGAAGAAATGTTTAGCATTTATGGAGGACTTAAGGTTTGCAAAGCATTTTACAAATAGTTTCTCATTTGATGCTCAACAACTTTGGGAGGTAAATTATTATTTTTATGCCCATTATACAGATGAGAAAACTAGAGCAGGGGAATCCCAAATCAAGCACTTTTTACATCAGAAGGCATATTAATGTGATTTAGAAAGGTGTTCATGTTGCACATTCTGTTCTTTTGGGCATAATTAAACATTACCCAGGGCTGCTGGCTATGAAATATCCCCTTTTCTGTTTAAAAACTATTTTGAAATGGGACTTTGCATTTAGCCCCAGTTTTCTCTATCAATGTTATTTAGCCTCTCTCTATTAAATCCAATTGCAACAGCTGCATCAGCATCCTTAATTCAAAGGGTAACATGAAAACAAATAAGTTTTTTTAAAAACTATTTTTAATCTCATTCTTGCTCTCTTACACATTTTGCCAATTCTGCTGTGTCGTTTCAAATCAAAACCAAGTCTGGTGTGGAAATAGTGACATTTTTCTGCGGGGGTCTATGGCTGTGTGCTGCCTGGCTGCTCCCCGGCCACCCCTACCTCCATATCTGGCCTCAAGTATGCTTCGCAGGCTTTCACTCAGCTTCAGGATGGACTGAAAGAGCCACCCAGTGCCAGTCTGCCTCTGAGCCTGAGGGCTCCAGGGTGATAAAGAGCGGTTAGTCACTCACTCTTCTACCTCTGCTCTCCCCTACCAGCATTCTGCCGGAGATATTTGTGCCATTTGGAAGTTCAAAGAGAATTTCCCCACATACTTCAAAGTCTCCGTTGCCTTTGTTCTGCTTATTTATTTATTTAGGAGCTCCGTGGCTTTGGAGTGTGGAAGGAGCTGAGCAGCCCGTGGCATTAGATACACTAATTGGCAAAGTAGACAGAAGGGGAGGAATCCAAACCTGGCTGGAATTCACACCGCAGTGACCCTGGCCAAGTGGGACGTGCTTTCTGCCCTTTTCAAACTGCAGAGCATCCACCAAATGCTGGGTCCCGATCGTCAGTAGTAATAGTGTCTGCCCCAGGCCCCCATCTCCGATTCTCCGGTCCCAACAGGAAAAACCAGCCGCAGGTGACTGCAATGCAGCCATCTGAAGTCCTGAGGAAATAGCACACACTTCTTGAATACCAAGTGATAGCGTAAGACACACACACACACACACACACACACACACACACACACATGCATGTATACACGCAACTGTATTCCATATCATTTTGCATTCCCTCACTCAGATAACAAAAACTTTAAACCCTTCCCTTCTGTCTTAGAATCAATACTGTGTATTAAAGGCAGAAGAGCAGTAAGGGCTAGGCAATGGGAGTCAAGTGGCTTGCCCAGGATCATACAACTGGGAAGTGTCTGCGGTCAGATTTGAACCCAGGACCTCCCTTCCCCAGAACTGACTCTCAATCCACTGAGACTGTGCTGCATTCTCACCAAAATAATTTACCAAAGTTCTAGTTAAGCTCTATTTTAGCTTCTTCTCCTTATAAGATTTCCTTAAAGCAAACTCTCCACACTATCAATAGACAGATTTCTGAATACATATTGCATATATTGTATCTAGATACACACACACACACACACACACCCCTAGCATGAGAGCTTGCGGAACCCCTTTCAGCACTGCCCATTTACCTTTGGTGTCTGCCTTTCCCCCAGTTCTCACTTGTGGCTCCAGAAAGCTGTAGCATGCACAGCAACCACACTCTGATAAAAGCATCTCAGCAGATGGTTTAAGCCAGGTTGAAGGTAACTGCCAGGTTTCAAGCCTGTCAGTAAGTTAGGACTATGACCACTCCAAGCATGTGAAGACTTCCCCCTGCTGAATGGCAGATGAACCAATTTGTTCCATTGGCCATGAAAGAGGCTGAAGCAGCAGCTGGAAGGACCTAGAGCTTACTCAGACCTCCAAGAAGCCACAGTCCTCCCCTGCCTCCCCAGTCATCGCCAGTCATTCTGACTTTTGTCTCACCACTAGACCTGGATGACCCCGGAAGAGAGAGGGAGGCTGACAACTTAGTGCATCTGTGCCTCTCTGAAATCCAATTCATGAGCATCCTATCATGAGCATCAAGACAGCATCCTATAACGTCCCTGGTCCTTTTGGAAATGAAGATTGAGCGACACATACACACACATAGACACACACATGTCTGTGTGTACCTATATATATGTATGTGTGTACATGCATACTTATTCACTCTGGGTGAGTGTGTGTTATCTAAAATCACATCCATTTTTTTATATTTTTTAAAGAATTTTTTCCATGGTTATATGATTCACATTCTCTCCCTCCCAGACCTGACAAGCAATTCCTCTGGGTTATACATGTCTTATTACTCAAAACTTATTTCCATATTATTCATATTTGTAATAATCTTTTAGTAACCATGACCCCAAATCATATACCCTTAAGAACAATTGATAAATCGTATGTTTTTCTTCTGCATTTCTACTCCCACAGTTCTTTCTCTAGATGTGGATAACATTCTTTTTCATAAGTTCCACTTGATTGATCTTCATCATTGCATTGTATTAGTAGCAGAGTCAATTACATTTGATCATCCCACAATGTTCAGTTTCGGTGTAATATTCTTCTGGTTCTGCTCAATTCACTCCATATCAGTTCATGGAGATCTTTCTAGTTCATATAGAAATCAAGCAGGTCATCATTCCTTACAGCACGATAGTATTCCATCATCATCATCATTTACCACAATTTGTTCAGCCATTCCCCAGTCAGGGAACACCCCCTTGTTTTCCATTTTTTTGCCACCATTATCATCATTTACCACAATTTGTTCAGCCATTCCCCAGTCAGGGAACACCCCCTTGTTTTCCATTTTTTTGCCACCACAAAAAGTGCAGCTATAAATATTTTTGTACAAACATTTTCTTTTATTTCTTTGGGGTACAAGCCCAGTAGTGGTATGACTGGGTCAAAGGGCATGCAATCTTTTAAAAAGCCCGTTAGGCATAATTCCAAATTGCCTTCCAGAATGGTTGGATCAATTTACAACTCTATAAGCAATGCATTAGTTTTTCAGTTTTGCCACATTTCCTTCAACATTTATTATAAAACCATATCCATCTGAAGGAAGAAACCAGGGACGATGAGATAATTGTACAGAAATTAGGGTTAGAATAAGAGAGGGAAAATCATGTTGGGACTAACTTAGTACTTCCTCTCCCTTTGGGAAAACTCCTTTTACTGCCTGATGCCTCAGATCTTCATATCAGTTGGCATGATATTGCTGCCTCATCCCTAATGGGCTGTGATTATTAAGTGATTTGAAGACTCTACCACGCATCCCCAGATAAGATCTCGAATCTATTGCTTCTTTTGGTTTTGTTTCCAGAAAGCTCTGCACATGTGTTTATATATAATGTATGTGCATAGATTTCCTAGTGATGGGTAGGATCTTAGTGAACATCTAATCCATATTGTCCTTGTGCAGATAAGGAAAGGGGTGATGCAGAGATTTGCTCTAGACCCAATGACTAATTAATGGAGAACTAACTGGTTTGTTAAGCTCTAACATGAAAAAATTCACTCACAAGATTTCTTTAAAGTGACCTCACCACACCATCAATAGACAGACAGACATTTATATAATGCATGTCATCTAATATGTAATATGTTTTGTGCAATGTTTTCTCCACTCTAACATTTGCTGCTTCCCAATGGGACACGTGGCACATCTATGGAATAGAAATTGAACATATATTGTCACACTAACTTTATACATAAGGACCCTGAGGCAGGAAGGAATTAGAATTTGGACCTAAGGAAAACCAGCTAGCCAGTGTTGGAGCCAGACCTAGAACCCATGTGTTCCCACTCCAAGCTTAGAAAGAATCCCTATGAATAGGGCACCAGGTGACACAGTGGATAGAGTGCTAAGCCTGGAGTCAGGAAGACCTAGTTTCAACCTGACATTAGTCACTTCCTAGCTGTGTGACCCTGAGCAAGTCACTTAACCCTGATTGCCTAGCCCTTGCTTGGCATTCTGTCTTAAGAGTTGTTACTGAGACAGAAAAGTAAGGGTTTATAAAAAAACTTCCCCATGAACAATCACTCCCCTCCCAAGCCTTTGTTTCAATCTAAGTCCTTTCCACTTTCTAGTAAACATCTTTTATCATAATTAATAAGCTGATATTAATAATCCACCTGAAAGATAGCTACTTGAATGTCATGTGGTATCAGATCAGAAACAGAAAAGCTGGTTTTTACCTCTCCTGCTGGATTGCATGCAACTTTTGTAAAAACATTTAAACAGATGTCATTTGCATAGTTTCAAATGAAAATAAGCCACCCACTAGAATACAAAATAAAAACTAGAAGAAAATAAAATATGACAGGAGATATATAGATATAGATATATGTGTGTTTCTACAGACAGATTTTTTTCCCCTCTGAAGCCAAAGAAAAAATGGCAGATGCAGAGGAAGAAAAAAAGACAGTGCATTTTGGCAGCACTAAAGAGAAAGTGATCAATGATTTTTTTAAAACCCTTATCTTCCATCTTAGAATCAATACTGTGTATTCATTCCAAGGCAGAAGAGTAAGAAGGGTTGGGCAATAAGGGTGAAGTTATTTGCACAGAGTCAAACAGCTAGGAAATGTCTAAGACCATATTTGAACCCAGGTCCTCCTATCTCTAGGCCTAGCTGTCAATCCACTGAACTACCTAGTTGCCCATAATCATTGATTTTTTCTTTTCTTTTTTTATTCAAAGATATTTTGTTTTCTCAATTACATGTGAAAGCAATTTTCAGCATATGTTTTCTGAAATTTTAAGATCCAAATTGTCTCCCTCCCTCCTTTCCCTCCCCCTCTCAGAAATGATAAGCAACTTGATCTGGATTATACATGTAATATCATGCAAAATATATTTCCATATTAGTCATTGTTGTAAGAGAATACTCATATAAAACCACAATCCCCAAATAAAACCATAAGTAAACTAATGTGGAAGATGATACACTTTGATCTGTGTCTGACTCCAACAACTGATTTCTCTCTGGATTCTTTGTCATAAGTCCTTTAGAATGGTCCCAGATCATTGTATTTCTGAGAATAGCGAAGTCTTTCACCGTTGATCATTGTACAATATTGCTGTTACTGTGTACAATATTCTCCCAGTTCTGCTTATTTCACTCTGCATCAATTCATGTAGATTCTTCCAGTTTTTTTCTGAAATCATCTTGCGTATTATTTCTTATAGCACAATAGTATCTCACTACCACCATATAATCACAGTTTGTTCAGCTATTCCCCAACATCCCCTTAATTTCCAATTCTTTACTACCACAAGAAGAGCTACTCTAAATATTTTTTTTGTACAAGGAGGTCCTTTCCCCTTTTTTCTAGTCTCTTTGGGATACAGACCCAATAGTGGGGTATTACAGAATTAAAGGGTATGAACAGTTTTATAGCCCTTTGGGCATAGTTCCAAATTGCCTTCCAGAATGGTTGGATCAGTTCACAATTCCACCAACAATGCATTAGTGTTTCAGTTTTGCCACATTCCCTCCAGCATTTATCACTTTCCTTTACTGTCATATTGGCCCATCTGAAAGGTGTGAGGTGGTACCTCAGAGTTGTTTTAAATTAATAATTTTTAAAATAAAGTTTAAAAAAGTGCTTTCCTTCACTACAGCCAGGGTAATCTTATCTCATTGCAGTACTCTCACTTTGAGAGAAGCAATGTGGTATTTATGCACTGAGAGGCAGCATGATGCATTGGACTTGTTATCAAAAGACCCGAGTTCAGTTCTGACTCCCAAAGCTTACTAGCTTTGTGGCTGTGAGTAGTTCCATTCCCTGCTCTAGGCTTCAGCTTGTTCTTCTGTAAAATTAACTTCCTAATATCTGGGCAGGGCTGTTTTGGAAAAAAGAACTCTGTTACCCCTAAAGCAAATGTTAGCTATTACTACAGAACAACGAGCTGTTATTAACATAGAATTCTATTTACTGCCTGTTGTTGAGCAGTGATTTATCAGGTGGATTGGTGCAGAGCAGTAGGGAAGAGAATGAAGTGAGAACAGATATTGCCAGGAGAAGAACAGCGCATAGCTAAGGGACTGATGCCTTGTTGCCATTTATTGTCCAAGCCCCTGAGGAATTAGGAGTAACAAAGACAGTAGAGGATTGGCCAGGGGATGGGAATGGGAAGGGGTATGTTTTTATATCTGTCAGCTAGATTATTCCCTCCTGATTCAATTCTGGCCCTTGCCAAGGCAGTATTCTCCACTACTTTATTAAACTATTGCCAAAAGATGGCAGCAGTAACTCAGTGAGATGTAATACTCTATGTTGGGTGGGATGATGGGTCTGGATCCAGGAAGACCTAGGCTCAAATCTTGCCCCTGATACTCATTAGCTGTATGATTCCGGGCAAATCACATCGTTTCTGTGAACCTCAGTTTTCTTATTCGTAAAATAAGGATAATACCTATAATGCCTACTTCATAGGGTCATTGTGAGCCTCAGATGTGATCCTGTATGTAAAGCATTTTGAAAACTCCAAAGGGCTGTGTAAAATAGTATTTTTATGTACTGAGTAGAATCCTGTGGAAATAAAGTCTCTCTTTAGATAGATTAGTTTTGTGTTCATCCGTATTAGAACATTCACCCTGTTAAGATCATGATTCCTGGTTTCTGTCACATCCCCTGTATTCCACAGGCTTTCTAACAACATCTATATGCCTTATCCAGAGTAACTAGCTGAGAACAGGTGGATAGATATCAGTAACTCCTAATCTCCACTTCTCCTATGGCTGGTTAGATTTTCCTCATCTGTCTGTATGTTCCCTTTTGCCTGGCCCATAAAGGCTAGTGTTCTTTTAGGGGAAAGGGCATTGCAAATTCCAATAGATTATGGGCTTCCAGTCCAGACTTTGGATCCAGGGGAGCAACCCCTGGAAAGAAGGGTCCCCACCTTCCTTCATACAACTACAAGCAACTGCTGACCCCTTGCTCCAGTGAGTAATGAAGCCCCCAAACCTCAGGAATGGCGGAGCCCTTCCATACTCGGGGGACTTTGCTTCTAGCATGACTACCATAGTCAACGTCCAGAAGACCAACCTTCTGGAGAAGAGACTCATCATTGCTGCCACCAAGACCATCAACTGCCACCGATAAACAAGGGAGCCCAAGCATTCTCAGAATAATAGGACTTCCTCCTATCTCTCCCATCCAGACTAGCCACCTTAACTAGAATGTAAGAAGCAACTCTGGCGAAGATCCAGCCTAGCAATGGCCTCTGTAAGTGCCACAACCCCCCCTTCTTCAGCATCCATGCTATTAAAGCCTCAGAAAAGAAAGGCTGGTGGGTTCCTCCCCTTCGGAGATCTTTAAATAGAGACCGGATACGTGTTTGGGAGATGGGAAGGTGTTTTCATGGGGATTCCTTTTGATGCGAGCGAGACTACATGACCATTGAGTTCCCTTCCAATTCCCAAACTCTGATTCTGTGAGTGGAGGTGCCTGCAGGTGTGGGTGGACTTCCCATTAGGTAGTGGTTCCAGACTTTAATCTGTGAACTACTGGAGGAAGGTAAAAGATCCCAAGCACCACACATGGAGCTCTTCATACAATCTTGCTGGGATTAATCACTGGTTTGGATGAAGTCGTGTCTGCTTTGAATGTTTAAACATATCATAAAGAAATTTTAAACTCACAGTAATAAAAATATAACCATTATCTGTTAATAAATTCTAACTCTACAAAACTCTCCCTATACCCTGCTACACCGCCTCATTGTGGTTCTCAAAAGCTACACTGGCAGATCAGCCTTGCTTAGGTTCCAAAAGGCTCATCACCTGAAGGCTGGCCAGCAGACAATGCTGTATTTTTTACTAAAACTCCTAAAAATTGTCTCTCAAGGCTAAAAGAGAGTGTAATCTGTTATGAGAGGATAGAACATGATACCTTGACCAATGAAATCATGGGCTCTCTGGAGTATTAGATGAAGTAAGACTGTATGTGATAGAAGAATTCACAAGCCATGTGAAGGACTCTCCTTCAGGGAAGAAGCCAATCAACAGAATTAGCGCTACCACTGAAATATGGTACTGGAGCTGGAGTCAGAGGCTCCATCTTCAAATCCTGCCTCTGAGGGCACAGCTGGGTGGTTCAGTGGATTGAGAGCCAGGCCTAGAGATAAGAAGTCGTGGCTTCAGACACTTTCTAGCTGTGTGACCCTGGACAAGTCACTGAGCCCCCACCGTCTAGCCCTTACTCTCTTCTGCCTCAGAACCAATCGGCAGTGTTGACTCTAAGAGGGAAGGTAAAGGTTTTACTCTGACTACTTGCTGAGTAGTGGATCAGAGGAGGGAGAGCATCCCAGGCATGGGAGACCACCAGGGGAAATGATCAGAGTGGAGAGATGGAGTGTTTTGTGTGTGGAATGGGCAGGACACAGTGTCACTGGATGGGAAAAGTTCATGTCAGAGAGTAAGGTGTAAGACTAAAGAGGGAGGAGGGGCCCAGATGATGGGGGACTTTGAATGCCCAGGCAGTTTGTATTTGATCCTGGGCGCAGGGGAAAGCTACTAGAGGGTGTTATTGGGAAGCAGGGTGCCAGACGGCTGGGCTGCCACTTTAGGAAAATGACTCTTGACGGGAGGATGAATTGCAGTGAGGAGAAGCTTGAGGCAGGCAGATCCACCCCAGATTAGTGCATCAGTCCGGATATAAGGCAAGGAGGTCCCGTACCAGAGCGGTGGCACCATCAGAGGAGAGAACATATTTGGGAGATGCCACAAAGGTCATCAGCAGGCCTTGGCAATAGCTTGACCCCTGAGAATGAGCCGAGGAGTCCAGGACGACTCCTAGGTGCAAGCCAGAGGGAGCGGAAGGCTGGCATTGCCCTCTCCAACAACAAGGAAGGAAGAGGGGAAATAACCAGGTCTGTTTTGGACAGGTGTTTAAATGTTTACTAAGCATTCAGGTCAAGGGGTCGAAAGGGCCATTGGAATTAGGAGCCTGGAGACGAGATATGCTTTGACCTGTTGGGAAACCACCTATCATAAAGGGCCACTTAAATCGGATTCAGAGATCAAATCAAATTTCATGCACGTTGGGAGGTAATATTTGCTTTGTTTTTAATGCTTACTGTTAGAACTTTGAAATCTGGGAGGAATTAAGCTTTGAGATATCCAAGAGCAGCATAATTCTGCCAGAAGTTCAAGAACACTCAGGTATAGCATACCATAGATCAGCGCTATTGCTTTTAAAGAGGCTTGATAAGTGTAATTGTTGGGTTATTTTTTGTTTGTTTGTTTAACTTGCACTTATGCCTTGGGATGGGCCATTGGATTTGAAGTCCGTGGACCTGGGTTCAAATCCCAGTTCTATTTACTACCGATGTGTCGTTGGCAAGTGACTTCACTCCGTTTACTTCAGTTTCCTCATCTAGAAAATGAGGAACTTCAATGTGTCTCTTCCAGTTTTAAATGCTATGCTATAAGAATCTGAGATGATGAGCTGTTTTCTCCAGTAGCATTGACCCAATCATTCACCCTCTTGATGTTTTCCTTTCCCTATTATAATGGATAGTATGGGTGCCCTAATAAATGCAAAGCTGAGCTAGTATAGTATTAAAGAACCAGTCCAGATAGTTCAGATGAAAAGAAGCACCCAGTTAGTACACTGATCCCTAAACAGAGCCTACAGAATAGATGCATTCTGGGCAAGCTGGCTGCAGAAATCTTTGACCACGCCGTCTCCAGAATAAAGCCATTTCCAGGGATCAAAGACGTGATTCAGTCTTTCCAAAATTCTAAATTAGCTTTTTCTTGAGTGTGTCCAGAATTTCTCAGCTGTAAGGGGAAGACACGGAATTGATAATAATCACTAAAAAACATTTCCTGATAGCAGGGGACCCATTCATTAATGTCACATGCTTGGTTTAAGCAGAGCTATTTTGTGCTACTAACTGTTAAATGTTTTCCTTTTTGTTTGTTTTTTTCTTAAATTTCACCTTTATAGCTTGACAGCACCCGCTCGTCCTCCCCCACCGAGTGTTGCCACATGACCCCTTGGAGTAGAAAGGTATTGGACGCCCTGCATTCCTTCAGAGCCCTGTTTTCTCTGCCTTCCTGTCAGCCTGACACTTTAACTCTCGCTTCTCTCCTTTTAACTTTCTCTCGCAAAAGCTTGTCTTGCAACAGTTTTATCAATCCAAAAAAAAAAGCAAACAAAAAAAAAACCGATGCTTTTCCTATTCTGGATAAAGAAAGTTCAGGGAAGGGACTGGATTCCTTGCTTTTTCCTTCCTCGGTAGATCTGGGGGCCTGACCCACGAGAAGCTCCGATTTGATGCTGCCTTTAGATTGTTAGCTTATGGGGAAATAAAGTTCCAGCTCGCCAGAGCTGAAAGAGTCTAACTTCTCCAATCAAGATGAAATCTGAACAAAAGGATTCCCGGGCCAGTTGTCCCTGTCACCGCTCCTAAAAAGGACTTTTGGCAGCGAGGGGAGCCAGGTCCCCATTCTGATTCTTCCTTTGTTTCTGGAGTCCATTGTTATTCAAGGAAGGAGCCGCCACTAAATGTGGGCTCTGGGGGGTTGGTTTTTTTAACATACAAGCGCACTTTTTTCTTTTTGGAAGTAACCTAGGAAACGGTCTTTTGTGCTTGAAGTTTATTTGAGCCATTCACATGGCTGGGAATCTGCACAAAAGCTGAAGAGAAAAAGAAGGTTGCAAATGTACCCTAAATCTCGCATTCTTCAAAGCAGGGAAATGCTAGCCTCTAGTATGGGCGGTTAGGGGGTCTTTGCAGAAACCTCTGACGAGGGAAGCGGTGCTGAAAGTTAATTTACAGAAGTGACCTCAGATTGTGATCTTTAACGCTTTGAGTGGATTTAGGAGATGTTTATTTGTCAAACTGCAAACCTGCAATGCAGCTGGAAACGAGATTTCTTTCCAAGTACAAGGAATAAGCCTGACCGAAAAAAAAATCACTTAAACCTGCTCTCAAATGGGCTATCATGAATGCCGTACCTTCGTTTAGTCCGCGGCCCTTTCAAAAAGAAAATGATGAAAACAGCCAGCCAAAGACGAGAACCCTCTTAGTAACCTGCCTTGCAACCCTAACACTAAGGCAAATCATAGTATGGAGATTAGGCAAAAAGTTGCCTAATGTGGAATTTCCAATGGCTACTCGCACAGAAAATAGTGAAAGATGGAAGAGCATTTTCTGCTGCTTTTCCATCTGACAAAGAAACACATCGGAATCTCCCCCTGAGCCACCCCCCCCCCCATTATATTTTCTTCTCCAATAGATAAAAGATGTTTTTGTTGGTTTTTGCAGCCCCTGAGTGAAGGGTGCAGACCCAACATGTATGAATTTTTGAGGCTATTGGGCCAAAGTGCTGCAGCCAGTGCTGAATCTGGCCCCTTGGGTTGTGCTGCCTGTTCAGTCTGACAGTGTTTTCTTCGAAAACGAGCCCAAATGCCTATTCTATAGGCATTTAACATCCGCTTCCTTTGGGCTGTGGTCTATCTGGACGCTCCAATGACTTTGAATACTAATTTATGGCCGTATTATCAATTCCCCAAACTCCCAAGTTCAAAACATAGAATGTGTAATTCATTGAGTTGTCATTTTGCTTTTTTCATTTGAAGCTTCCCTACGCAGGGCTGCTTTTTTTCCACCTTCTAATACTTTCTTGAAATCTTACTCTAAAAAGCATGTCTATTTGGGACATTTCTGTTGTCCTTTCATGTTGTTTTGACTGACTATTGAACTAATACTATAAATCTTTGTGCCGTTTCTCCTAATTACTCTTCTTCCTCTTCTTCCTGAAAGTTAATCTCTGTGCTCTCTTCTGCTTCTTGATATTGACGAAAGAACAGACTTGTTCATGTCTGGTTGTTTTTAAATTGGACCGACTAATTGTAAATGTATTTATTTGCAGTCCCATCCCCCAGAGGACGAGGAGACAGATGTCATGTTAGGACAGAGGCCGAAAAATCCAATACATAATATCCCTTCAACACTGGATAAGCAAACCAACTGGAGCAAAGCACTACCTCTCCCAACACCAGAGGAAAAAATGAAACAAGATGCTCAAGTGATTTCTTCCTGTATTATCCCCATCAATGTCACGGGTACAGTTCTTTTATGTGGCTTTCCCTTAACACAGGAGCATTCAGGTCAGAGCGTTTTGTGCGGAATGTGTTCAGAACTTGGGCTGCTGCTACTTTCCAACCACCCAAAACCCTGATGTAGTCACAGAATTAGATCTGCAGTTGTACCATTATAAGCCAAAAGATGCTCAACATGCTTTTTTCCCACATGATGCGGTATCAATGTGCGTGTGCTACATTTGTTATGTAAATGATGAACAGTTCCCATTCAGAGGGGGAAAACATCACTAACTAGCCCTTTGGCCCTAAGCTGACTGAAATAATTGAGAAAGCTGCAGTGGTTAATCATATGATAATCATGTGCAGTCCAGAAAGTTAAAAGGAGCCAACCCCCAGTTTGCAAGTAGTGCTGATGTAGACCCCCCCTAAAATCTGTTTTCTTGTTGTCCAGAGAAAGGTAGGCATGCATTTGCTTTGTTTTGAAGCCCCTTATAGAGTACTGCATTGGGTTTCCTCTGAAGGTTTCTCTATATTATATGTGAAGGTTGAATTCTTTTCCAAAACCCTATTTTATTTCTCTTTACTTTGTTGGCTCAAAGAAAAGTCTGTTGGGAGATCTTCAGTGGCAGTTTTAAATTCCCAAATTGAATATGGTGATCTGAGTGGAAAGCTTTTTAAAGTACTCGAACCTTTCCAACTCAGAAAATAACTTCCTTTCCTTTTTAACTTCATTAATAGTTACAGTTTCACAGTATAATAAAGAACCCCAAGAAGCTGTGGCATGTAACTAAGGGGGGCATGGCATGATGCCCTGAGACAAACAGGCTTGCACTAGCCATCACTTCCATTAATATTATGCAAAGCTCTGGATCTCTGGCTCTGGCTCTGTTTTTCTGTCTTTCTGTCTCTCTCGCCCTCTCTCTGGCTCTCTGGCTCTCTCTCTCACTCTCTCTCTCTCTCTTGCTCTCATGAATGAATGACTGAGGAGCTGATTCTCATGATGACCCATCTATTCCTCCTGCATAGCCTTAAGGAAAATGAAGACTTCCAAGAATACTTATCTACTTTTCAGTATCCTTGATGGGGTGGACCAGGAAACTTTGGCTGTCAGAAAGTATTATCACAGTGACCTCTTACACTAACTTACAGCTTTAAGAACTTCTCAATTAAGAGAATTACTAGCTTCCGCTAATGACAGTATGGGTCCTTTTTTTTTCTTTCTGTTTTAAGGTAAAACTGCTGATAAGCCCTCATTTCCAAATTTGACACGATGAGTCTATCAGTCTTCTTTCTGTGATTTAACAAATCTAGGGATGATGCAGATTTTTTATGAGCCAGTTGTCTAAAGCTTAAGTTATATATATATATATATATATATATCATAATAAGCTTCAAAAAACAAAATTTTACATGAAATTTATTTGTTAAATGTTCTACATGTTTCTATAATGTAAAATACATGTATGTACAATTGTGCTCTCTACAATTTTAAAATGAGGATGGCGGCTAACCAGAAAGGTTATCATTTTTCTTTGAATTTTTGAAAGGAAAATATCATTAACAGCTTGCAACATTATATATATATGTGTGTATATATATATGTGTGTGTGTATTTATATATATATATATGTATGTATGTATGTATGTATGCATGTATAACCACTTGCCAGAGCACTGAATTAGGTTCAGGAAGACCTGGCTCAAGTATTTGCTGGCTACAAGTCACTTGAATCCTCTGGTCCTCAGGTACTCATTGAAAAAATAATGGCATCCTTAAAATGATACAATAATATACTTCCATTAATCCAATGTCCTTCCCAGCTCTCAATCTCGGATTCCCATTTGCTGTATAACAACCAATTTTCAATTTGAACTCTAAGCAGACACTCTAAGTGGCCATGATGCCGATACAATTTCAGTTCGTAGTAGTGCATCCAATATTTTCTTGTGAGATAATGGTGCTTTACTTCCAGCCTTGAGTACAACAGATGAGCTGATTTAAATTCTAATCTATAATGCCATGGCTATCAGTGGTCAAAACCATTTGGGACAACCCCTGGTGAACGCTGACAGAATTTCTGTTCTCCACCTCCACCTCGCTAATTTGGACAGAACCTAAACAGATCCACATTACTTATAGTTTGGGTGGTCATGGGCTTTTGCTTGTTTGTTTTTAATAAGTGGACCATCCCAACTTTGGAACTTAATTTTATATTTGACATGGTAGACAGATTCTTTATGAGTTCATGTTTTTCTGCCTTTTATGACTATTAATATTTATTAGATACAAAAGCCAGACTCCCCCCCCCACAAAAAAAAAAATCTGTCGCTTTAGAAAGATGGAAATAAAACAGGGGGAATTTACTCACAAAATTCCCCAGACTTCTAGTTTTCCTCCCAGTGTCAATGCAGGGAGTGAGGGAAAGGGAGAAGAAAACTGTTTCACAAAGACTCTTTTAGTGAAAAAATGGGTCAGGATATGTTAGCTGAACTGATCCAGGTTAACATCTTGGCTAGTGCTATTCTCTGAAAAGGTGTCAGCAGCAGCAGAGAGTAAAGAAAGAGACCAATAAATAGCAGTGATTAAAGGTGCTGAGCTTTTAAGGATTCACTTCTCTCCCTTCCACCCCTCCCCCTGTTTAGTTTTCTTTACTTTTGTTCCATTTTCCTTTTAGGTTCTGTTACTTTTGGCAGGGTAGGCTGCTGAGGGGAGCTGCCTTTAGAAGTAAAGCTTAATGTACTACTGCAGCACAATTTCAATAAGAGTTGAATAAAGGCTCCCTTATATTTGC
This sequence comes from Monodelphis domestica, assembly GCF_027887165.1. NCBI lineage: Eukaryota > Metazoa > Chordata > Mammalia > Didelphimorphia > Didelphidae > Monodelphis > Monodelphis domestica. Next base: position 239,361,886 of record NC_077234.1, read on the forward strand.
TCACAGCCTTAATCCAAACTCTTCACTTACCTCCAATCAATAAATATCACTGTGTTGCAACCAAATGAAAATTTGTTTACCATTTCTAAAGGCTAATGAGACCTATTTGTGGCTTGCAGGAGTTGGTTTTGACAGAGAGGCCAGTATACGCTGCTCTCTTGTTCATTCACAATCTGTACTACAGCGGAGACGAAAATTGAGGAGGCGGAAAACCATCTCTGGCATCCCCAGAAGAGTGCAACAAGAAATAGGTGTAGTATAATACAAATGTTCATGGTTAACATTCTAACTGCCTTCAGTTGCTGAGATTTCAAGGGGAAGTCTGCTTTCCAGTAGCTTCGGATTCAGGAAATGCTAACGCTTTTGTAGTTGTAGTTTTGCAACGATTGGGTTATTTTGTTGTTGTTCTTTTTTGTATCGCTGACACTGGACTCTGTTGTTCGTAAAGCCCTGTGCTTCACTGTGGAGGTGGGATTTTATCGAGTGAAATAAATAGGCACGTTCAGTCCTCAGCTTTTAAATCAATTCACTGTTTGGGGGGTTTTGTTGCTGTTATTTTTGTTACAGTCAGACTATGGGCACTAAAAGTAAACTAGGTTCAGTAAAGTTTTTTTTCCCCATAAATTGGGTGGGAATTGTCAGATGAGTAAGACAATGTTCTTCAAGAAACTAAACTATCAAGTAAGCTATTTAAGTCTTAACACTGATGTCCTTGTTAAAAATATATATATAAGGATACTTTCCACCTTATCTCAAGTCATTGAGTATCTCTCCCTGTTGTTTCTTCTATGACGAGGTCATCTACTTTGAAATAGAATTTTGGTTCTTTATGTGTTCATCCACTCTTGAGTCCTGTGGTTCTGACTTGCTAATTAGTAGCAAATGGGCAGTTGGAACCAACTAATAGGATAAAATGAAGCTAGGTCATATGACAGACTCACTAAATGATATTCTGCTTTTTGAAAAATGTGAAGCAACAGTATTTAGCTATCATACCAAAGGTAGAATGAACGAATAGGAAAAGAAAAGTTCAGAAAGAATTGAAACTCGGCCTTTTCTGGGAGTAAGATTTTCCTTTTTCTATGAGGAATTTGAATTTCTCCCAGAATTTTCGGTGCTCAATTATTCTTCCGAGGACAATAAAACATCATATTTCGGCTCAGTCTCCAGGTATTTGTTCAATAACTGAGGGGAGTTTCATTTAGGAAGGGGGCTCCAAAGTTCTAATACCATAATAAAATCGTGGGGGCTACTCAAAGAAAAGCCACTGGTCTGCAGATGTCTGGAGTATCTCACTGTGCTTTCCATGTGTCCTAGATTCTGATGAATCGCCAGTGGCCAGGGAGCGGAATGTGATTGTGCATGCAAATCCAGACTTCTCCAGTAATATCAATAGGAGGTCGGGCACCAGGGATTCTGAATGCCAAACTGAGGAGATTCTCATTGCTGCTCCATCCAGAAGGAGAATCAGAGCGCAGAGAGGACAGAGCATTGTAGCTTCACTTTCTCATTCTGCTGGCAACATTTCGGTGTTGGCAGACAACGGCAACACCATGTTTACTACTGCGGTGAGCAGCCGCATTCGATCACGGAGTCTTCCCCGTGAGGGTGCTAGAGGCAGTGATGCTGAGCATAACATTGGTGCTAAAACCTCAGCCTATGAAGAGGAGACGTTTATGGACAACCAGGAAAGGATACCAAACAAGAATACCGATGCCATGAGCAGCCAAGGTTCACAGGAACACCAGCCCTCCTTGGGATTAACCTGCTCTCAACACCTCCACAGCCCCCAGCACAAGTCAAATGAAAGAGGGAGGTCAAGGTTGTCCAGGATGGCTGATTCCGGGAGCTGCGAAATTTCATCCAATTCCGACACCTTTGGGAGCCCAATTCACTCCATCTCCACAGCTGGAGTTCTCCTTAGCAGCCACATGGATCAGAAGGATGATCACCAGTCATCCAGTGGCAATTGGAGTGGGAGCAGCTCCACATGCCCCTCCCAAACCTCAGAAACCATACCCCCTGCCGCTTCTCCTCCACTGACTGGCTCTTCACACTGTGACTCGGAGTTGTCATTGAACATAGCCCCTAACGCCAATGAAGACTCGAGTGTCTTTGTGACAGAAAACTATAACGACCATCTGGATAAAGTGCGGGGCCATCGGGCAAGCTCCTTCACTTCCACGGTTGCAGACCTGCTCGATGACCCCAACAACAGTAACACCAGTGACAGCGAGTGGAACTACCTGCATCACCATCATGATGCCTCATGCCGCCAGGATTTTAGCCCGGAGCATCCCAAGGCAGACAGCTTGGGCTGCCCAAGCTTCACAAGTATGGCCACTTACGATAGCTTTCTAGAAAAATCGCCATCTGACAAAGCAGATACTAGCTCTCATTTTTCAGTGGATACTGAGGGATATTACACCTCCATGCACTTTGACTGTGGTCTCAAAGGTAATAAGAGTTACATGTGCCACTATGCAGCCACAGGCCCTGACAGTGGCCAGGGCACTGGTGTTCCTCCCACCTTCTCAGACTGTACTTGGCAGGACTACCTGGACCACAGGAGGCATGGAAGGCCAAGCATCTCTTTCAAGAAACCAAAGGCAAAGCCAGCCCCACCAAAACGCAGTTCATCTTTGAGGAAGTCTGATGGAAGTGCTGACATTCCTGAAAAGAAAGAACCAAAGATAAGCAGTGGGCAGCACCTGCCTCACAGTTCCAGGGAAATGAAATTGCCCCTTGAGTTCTCTAACACCACGTCTCGAATGGAAAGTATTGCTTTAACCGGCAAACAGGAACATTCCTGGATGAACCAGAGTGACCATGGAATAAAGGAGCCTCATTTGGACACTGGAGACATTCCATCATTCAAAGATGAAGGTGCTGAATCAACTCATTATGCAGATCTCTGGCTTCTAAATGACTTGAAAACTAATGATCCTTATAGGTCATTATCCAATTCGAGCACTGCTACAGGTACCACTGTCATTGAATGCATCAAATCACCAGAGAGTTCAGAATCGCAAACATCCCAATCTGAATCTAGAGCCACTACTCCATCCCTCCCTTCTGTCGACAATGAGTTTAAATTAGCTTCTCCAGAGAAGTTGGCGGGCTTAGCATCGCCTTCGAGTGGCTACTCAAGCCAGTCTGAAACCCCAACCTCTTCTTTCCCCACAGCTTTCTTTTCTGGACCATTGTCTCCTGGAGGTAGTAAGAGAAAGCCAAAAGTCCCGGAAAGGAAATCCTCCCTTCAACACCCCTCTCCAAAAGATGGAACTATGTCTTTAAGCAAAGATCTTGAACTTCCAATTATACCTCCTACCCATCTTGACCTAAGTGCTCTTCATAATGTCTTGAACAAGCCCTATCACAGTAGACATCCAATCCATGCATTTACTCATTGTAAGCAGAATTTGGTAGGAGAAACACTCAACACTATTCCCCCACCATCCCTTGCAATTACACCAACAGTCCTGAAATCTGTTAACCTTAGGTCAGTTAATAAGTCTGATGAAATTAAACAAAAGGACGACGATAACTCAGAGCTACCTTATTTACAGGAATCTACTATCATGGTGGCCACCTTGTCTCCAAGCAAAACAAGGCCACACGGAGCTAAGAAATCAATACCACGCCAATATTGCACAGAAGACATCATTTTGTCCTTTGTTGACTCATCTCCAGTAGAGACAGGCCCTGATAAAATGCATTTAGAAAAAAATTCAATATCCAATGTGAAGAATCATTCTGATCAAGAAACTGTACCCGCAGCCAGTAACAATCTTCTAGAGACTAAAGCCACAAAGGACCAAATGACAATAGTTAGGGAATCTTTTCCAGAACCTGCACTAGGAAAAAACTGTGACGTATCTGCAGATGGGCTTCAGAGGGGTTCGAATGGTAAAATAACAGCAGCTCAAGGGTCTGGGCAAGATGGCAATACTGAGCAGGTACAGAAGACATTTTCTGTAGACTGGGACAATCTTGCACAAGCTGAAACTGGGGATAAAACCTTGTCCTTGTCTCTGACTGATTCACTAACCAGAGCAGCAACAGACATGGATAGCCAACTTAAGCATCACCTTGTTATGAGCCACCACCATGACAAAGTGCCTGGGCATAGTTGCTATGAATCAGAGCTAACAACTATAAATTCACTCAGTGAAAAGCATTCTGAGCAAGAAAGTGATTTTGCATCAGGTATTTCTACCAAAAGTGCCTCTGATGACAGAAGGACAGAGGAGACCCGAGCAAGTACAGAGGAGGTGTCACTAAAAGGTGAGTAGTTGGCTAGCTTGGTTCTCAGTGGCAAGAAATTACTTTGTTCTCTAGATATAATGGTTACTGACTCCATTTTTAAAAAAAATATCTATAATATTACACGTTATTGGCACATTTGCTTCACTGACTTATTTCCACTTATTTGAAAAAGATTTCAAACTTTGTTATTGTATGATCAGAAAATTATCCAGGATTATGTACACGACAGTCAGGTAAATTCTGTTGCTTTTTATAAAATAATGAATCATCTTTTGCCAAGATGTTAGGAGTCTTCTTCATGAGAATGTTTTTCTGTTATTTTTTTTTTTAAGAATCTTCACCAAGTGATGACTCCATCATTTCACCATTTAGTGAGGACTCTCAGGCTGATGACGATGTTTTTGTGTCTCCAAACAAACCTCGAACAACTGAGGACCTCTTTGCAGTCATTCACAGGTGAGGCAGTATTGATAAATTGTCAAACACAAAACAGATCTAATGTCTCTAAATGGCCTTAGATGCAGATTAAAGTATATGAGAGCCTGTTAAGAGATGTAGAACAGTCAAGGATTTTTTTTTTTTTTGCAAATTGATAAATCCCTTCTATAAAATTAAAGAGTGAGGCTAGATGTCCTCTAAGGTTCCTTCAAGCTTGACAATTCCAAGACTATGACTGAGTTGAGCAATATAAATCTTTATATAAAATCAGTCCTTTATAAAGGATTTTAAAACAAAATTTCTTACCAAAGCTTTTGGCTTTTGCCCCCTTTGACTATATTTATCAGAAAATAAGTTCAGATTGGCTAGAGGAAATTATAGTGAAAGTCCTAAATCAGTCTCTGAAGCATCCGCTAGTTTTAAAGTTTGGATTTCATCTCTCTCCTGAGATTAAAATGATTCATAGTTTTGAAAATATCTAAAGCAATGATAATAATAATGAGGAAGGAAAATTAAACTACCAAAAAATCTGAATACGGAGCATGCATTGGGGAATGAGTGCTTGGATACCTGAGTACTTGTAAATAGATCTTATGATATTGTATACCTATGTTGATCATTTTTTCTTTTTTTTTGTTTTAAGCCCTTTCTTTCCATTGTAGAATTAATGCTGTGTATAGGATCCAAGGCAGAAGAGCAATAAGGGCAAGGCAATAAGCATCAAGTAACTTGCCCATGGTCACACAGCTAGGTAGTGTCTGAGGCCAGATTCAAACCCTTCTCGAGGCTTGACTCTCTATCCACTGAGCCACCTAGCTGCTCCACGTATTTTCTTAAATAAAAATCAGAACATACCATCTAACAATGTTTCACTAACAACATACTTCATTTTCTTGACATAGGATTGTCTGGAAAGGCTTGGCTATATGATAATCTCTTTTCTCTGCCTAAAGAGCATGTTTCTATAACAATGCTATTGATGATATACAAAAAATAATGTCAATGGGGGACAGCTGAGTAGCTCAGTGGATTGGGAGTCAGGCCTTCAGATGGGAGGTCCTGGGTTCAAATCTGACCTCAGACACTTCCTAGCTGTGTGACCCTGGGCAAGTCACTTAACCCCCATTGCCTAGCCCTTACCACTCTTCTGCCTTGGAACCACTGCCCAGTATTGATTCCAAGATGGAAGGTGAGGATTTAAAAAAAATAAAAATAAGAAAAATAATGTTAATGGCTGACCTATTATCAATACAGACAGAAGAGCAATATGCCATAGTGAGAAGAACACTACACTAGAAGTATGGATCTTTTTGGCTCTATTGTTAATTATATGACCATAGGAAATTTTTGCCTTCGTTCCCTTATCTATACAATGAGATGGTTGGACTAGTTCTTAAACCTCATTTTTCAGTTCTATAGTTCCTGATTCTTGGTATTTCCAGTAATGGCAATGAATTTTGGAGTGTGGCTGATTCTTCCACACTCTCTCACCTGTTCTTTATGGCTACTAACATACATTTACCTGACAACCAGACAGCATCCATGGTCAGTCAAAGTCCACTTAGGGACCAAATCCACGTTCATGTATTAGCGCAACATGCAAACAGATTGAGCCAACCAAAAGTCACTGTGCGACAACTTCCCAATGAGATGGTTTTGTGACAAGGAAATCACTTTAAAAGACTGATATATATTAATTTAAGGTCGCCAAGGAATTCAGCTATGTAATTCCTAAATGAAAACTCAAGTCAGCCGTCAACCTTTTATAGAGTTTAATTACAGACAGGAGGAAGAAAGGAATTAGAGATAGAGAGAGAGAGGGAGAGAGAAAGGGGAGAGACAGGAATAGGGCTTAAATACCCCTTCTGTTTAGGCTGGGCCAAAAGGCCCAAGCCCTTAGATAGCTGGGGCAAAGAAAGGAGATCAGTCCCTATTGCTCACGTGACCAAAATGGAGAAACAGTCTCAGGGGCCTCCACCTCCAGCTTCCTTCAGAGCAAGCTTCTCAGAGCACCTCTCCAACCACTCAGAGCCAAAACTCTCCAACCAACCACCGTCCTCAGACCCCTCTATCTTTAAGGAAACCATCCAAGTTCCCTCCCCTCAGTTCTCACATCTACCAATCACTGTCCATCAATTTCCCTGTGCCAATGGTGGCTCTAGCTTAACCCAGGACCGCCCAGAGGTCTGTGGCTTTGCACATGTCTGTTGGAGGTCATATTCTCAAATAATTAAATTTTGATCTATGCTGCAGCCCTTCCTAAATCCTGTTAGGACTGAGTAGGGTGAGATTGCAATTTCCAAGACCTTGTTCTGTCATTCCAAGTATCTCCATTGTATCAATTCTAAAATCAATCATGACTCAAAGAAATTCCTGTTCTATGCTTAAGCACAGGTCAAAGCCCTTTCCATTGTTCAGCAAAAGGTTTCTGTCCTAAAGTAATATTAAGAAGGGAGGAGGAGGAACCTCCCATGCCAATGGGGTTCACATTCCAATAGAGTTCCCACTCTCAATAGGAAATTTTTCAAGTATGAAATTTCCCAATGGTGAAATTTCCAACATTTATAAGTCTAAGAAATTTTAAGGTTTACAGTTTCCCTTGTGAAGCTGGGTTATTTCACCTAGCTGACACTTGTAAAATGGAAATCTACACAATACCTAGCATAATGCCTTTTACCTAGTAGTTGTTCTTTTAATTTTTGCTGGGTGACAAAGTGTAGTCCGTACTGAGCCACTATATTCAAGATGTTGTATGTTCAAAACAGAAATAGTCCTCTCTATGAAATTATCTAGATCTTTTTAACTAATATCCAATTTCATATTTTCCAAAGCATTTTACTTTAAGCTTTCAATTAATACATATTACAATCTCTTACATATTTGGGAAATGTAACAGTATTGTTGAAGGCATCAATCATGCCCATGTCTTAAATAAAGTCAGCATCAACCGTGAATGTGCCAGTATCATCATAAACAGGTTTTTTAGTTCGATCTTAAGCTGTCATTTAAAAAATATGCTATATGAGTATTTTTAATCACATTTGAGAAATATTTTCCTCCCTAATCTGCACTAACAAGTAACCAAATTAGTTCAGATTATTGTTGATGAGGTCACTAATTGATGAATTAATGATGTACCCCAAAAATCCATTTGGATAAGATGCAGAAGAGTAATAGATGACAAGGTTGGTTGAACTCATAATCATAATATGACATCATATGTATGCATTTACATATAATAAAATCTTATATATATTTGTCTTACGTAATTTCATAATAAGAATTTCATATTTATAGCACTCAAAAATGTACACAGTGCTAGATAGATATCTCATTTAATCCTTAAACAGCCTTATTAAGTAAATTGTACAAGTATTATTGTTTCCATTTTAAAGATGAGGAAATTAAGGTACAGAGAGGCTAAGTAACTTAGACATCTTCACAGAGCTAATGTCAGAAGCAGGATTCAAACTCAGCTATCTCTTGTTTGTAAATCTAATTTTTCTATTATATGTCCCTGTCTCACCATTGAGATAATACATCCTCCCAGTCCCACACCTCTCTCCCATCTTTAAAATGCAGTTCTAAACCTAAGGATCACACACTGTAGTAGTAACACATCTCGGATAGATTTAAGCAAGATTGCTTTCTTTCCATTGTAAGGAGGGGGACCAGGACTTTTTTATTCCCTGGGCTATGTCCAAATTAATTCTAAACTCTAACCTTACAAATGAGATGTCAAGGAATAGAAGATTCGGTAAGTTAATAATAGCATGCTGTAGGGCAGCTAGGTAACCCAGTGGATTGAGCACCAGGCTTGAAATCAGGAGGACCTAGGTTCAATTCTGGACTCATCCTTTTTAGCTGTGTGAACCTGAGCAAGTCATTTAACCCCAGTGGCTTAGCCCTTGCTGCTCTTCTGTCTTAGAATTAATTCTATTAAGACAGAAGGTAAGGATTTTTCATAACAACCTGCTGCATTGGTATCCTTTACACCATTCAAAGCATCTCTAAATATGAGACAGTGAAAAGAGCCGTGGCTTTAAAGTTAGAAATTAGACTTCAATCGCAGCTCAGCTCCTGGGCTCCCTTCCACCTTTCATCTGCATCACAGAGGGGTTGGAGGACCGGGTGATCTCTCAGCCCTTCCATCTCTCTGTGCGATTGACCTCTGCGAGCTTATTCAAAGGAAGAATTCCGGAGACGCTTCAATTGAAGTATTAAGAGAAGCTCCTCATACTTTGTCTTGGTAGTTAATGACTTTTGCACTGATTCATTATCATTTTCTCTAGTAGGGGCTAGTGTTGAACATCAAAGGGAAAATAGCTTTTGTACCTCTGCAGCAGCCCTCTGGACAGGCTGTCTTTAGTAGCCCCCGATCATGTCCCCATTGGGAATGGGAGGTCTGGTTGCCCAGAATTTCCGCCAGGTCTCCATGCCCAGGAATATGGCCACGCCCACCCTCTGACTTCGGAGGCGTCATTGAGCATTTTTATTTGTCTCCATCTTGAAGCGGGCCTTCCTTAAGCCGTGCCTGCTGGCTGTCATTGGCCGGGCCTTGACTCTCAATTTAATGGAGATGCTTCTGTTGTTCTTCCAGATCAAAGAGGAAAGTGCTGGGCAGGAAAGATTCCGGGGACATCTCTGTACGAAATAAAGCAAGAGCTTTTCCTGGCGGCAGCAGCAACAGCAGCGCTGCGGCCCCCAGCAACACCCTGTCACCCAGCGGCAATGTGGCCACTCCAGCGAACAGCCAGAGATCTCCCGGGCTGATCTATCGAAATGCCAAGAAGTCCAACACATCTAACGAGGAGTTTAAGCTGCTGCTTCTTAAAAAAGGCAGTCGGTCTGATTCCAGCTACCGAATGTCTGCCACAGAAATCCTGAAGAGCCCCATCTTGCCCAAATCCCCCGGGGAGCTCCCCCTGGATTCCCCTCCCAGCATGGAGGAGCCTCCGCAGGCGTCGTCGGGGGCAGAAGCCTTGTCCCCGCTCTCGCCGTGCTCCCCAAGAGTTAACGCGGAAGGGTTTTCCGCCAAGAATTTTCCCATGTCGGCTTCGTCTCGGGTTGGACGTTCCCGGGCGCCCCCTGCGGCCAGCAGCAGCCGGTACAGTGTCCGCTGCAGGTTATACAATACCCCCATGCAAGCCATCTCCGAAGGAGAGACTGAGAACTCCGACGGCAGCCCTCATGACGACAGGTCCTCCCAGAGTTCCACATAGGGCCTCACTGTGAGCTAAGAAAGCCTCCTAAGCAGTGAGAGCTCTGGGCTGGCCCAAGGAGAGGCGAGGAGAACTCGGCTGCCATGTGGGGAAGTCACAGTGCTTAAGCTCTGTCATTCTTGGCTTAGTGTTGCGTTTTCTCGTAGGAACATCCACTGTCTTCCACGCGCCCATCTTTAGCTTCATTGGCTTCGTCCAAATCCCCTTCTTCTTTCAGCGTCATTTTTAAAAATCCAATTTCCATACAAAGTGCGGGGAAACTCTCTTGGCCGCCCTTCCTCACTGTTGTGCTTCCCTGGAGAGAGGTGAAATGACTCTCCAGGACTGGTATTTTTCTACTTTAAAATGAACTGAAACACAGTTTAAAGAAATGAACTAAACACATGTAAATACCATATTTTTGATAAAAGATGTAAATAGAACTATTAGAGAAGAGTGGACAGGTGGCAAATGATTGACTGCATACTGTTCAGTGAAGCCGAAAGGAATAAAATGGCCTAACTGTATTCTGTGAATACCATTTCCCTATCAAACATCATGTGGAAGTGTCCGCCAGTAGGGCTTTCAGAATGAGAATCAAGCCTCACATTTGAATTGTGACCGTCTGGAAAATAGGAAAATGTCAAGGTTACTTGCTGAACCGTTCACTTCAACCTTACCAATGGAAACTCACCATCTTTCTTGTAAACTTCAGCACCAACCAGCTCATAGCAAAGCATAGCTGTGATTTACCATGTGGGTAACTGGGAAGAATGGCAAGCATGCTTTTAAGTTTTTTCAACAAAGAACCGAAGTCATCATTCTCAATGCAAAGCCCTAAACAAAAGCATTTGACAGTGTCCTTTAGCCATTTGTTTTTCAATGAATTGCTTTAATAAAAATGAGCAGGGGGAATAGAAATCCATTTTTGTGTTATGTTTTATATTAGGCTACTGAAGTACAAAGAATCCGAATCTAATGACTAGAATATTTAAACATTTTAGAAAATTAGTTCCAAGTTCTTAAACTAACAATATATTTTTTTAAAAATATAAGCATGCAATGGAGCTGTTGATTTATCAGTAAGTATCTGCAATGAGTTTTCAGTGAAGCTTTCTCTTTGTGCTGATGACATTCATGCTACCTAAATATTAACAGAAATGACACTGTGAAAAATGTAGCTGGGATATAGGTATGTATATGCATTATTTATATTCATTGTTAAACTGGGAATGGGGGAAAGCTCTGGTTCACAATGCAACATACGACTTTGTCTGGTTTTACTATTACTGCTTGGTGGGGTAAAGGGAGGGTGGTGGGTGGGAATAGAAATCTGTCAGAGTACATTTTCTGATAAAAATGAAGGCAGGGAAACAAGCTGAATTACTTGAAATTACTTGAATTTTCTTGTCTTAAAACTGAAAGAAATAGAGGTAGGAGTTGAAATCCACAAATGGATGTACACCTCTGATTTTAACATTAACTGCAACTAATGTTTGAGATGATTTGTCAGATATGTAAGTGGTTACTATTACTTAGAATCTGCTTTGGAATGCGAGAAGGTATAGTGCAGAGGATTGGTTGAGAAGGAACATGGCCTGTAACAGCACAGAATGAGATTAGAATGATAGAAAAAGAATAGGGGCACAAAGAAATCTTACATAAGTAGCTGGCTTTAAGCTTAAGTAAGTGGTGATTGGGGAAGTAGGGTGTGTGAAAGGGGTTTTATTACTTTGGTTCAATTCATGCAATGCATAGGAAAGAGAGTGTCAAAGATGAAAAGTAAGATTGTCAAAAAGGAAGTTCATCTAAAAGGCTAGAGATTTGTTAGAAGAAGTTAGGAGACTAGGCACGTTGGCTTGTGTTGTGCCTTTTTTTATTTTTTCTGGAAAGAAGGAACCTTGATCTCATCTACTACTGTCCATTACCAAAGTGTGTTTTAGAGTTTCTTGCCAACCTTGTATGAAGAACGATTATGCAGTTGTATGTACACATGTGTATATACACATCCTTGAAAAAGAAAAAATAATTGGTGAAAGATATCAATGGGACAGTAGCTGCAAAGTGTTCAAATTTACACTAAAAGGAGAAGTGAGTTGAGGTTTGAAAGTGGACCCTTATCACTCATACAGATATACTAATTAAGAAAAGCAGCCTGGTCTGATACCATATTGGGGATAGGAATGAATTAGTGGGATATTCTGAAAAGTACACAGTTGGCACAAATTTAAAAAAGTGTTTTCAGATAAATGTGACAGGGTGACTGGACCATCATATCCAGTCACATTAGGACATTTTTTATAAGATTTTTAATAGAAGTTCTTTTACAGCATGGTTCTTTAGCCTGAAGAAAAATGCATTGTGTGTGCTTTAAAAGTAATTCTAAAACATACCCTGAATAGGAAACATCAGAATTGGCTTTAATAAAATGTCACCTTTTTTATTACTGATATGAATTTAATTGATAACGGTATCGTATATTTTAAAACAAATATATTGACTTGAATTGTGAGGCAATAAGATATCTTCTATATGTAATGATCACAGAACACTTATAATTATAGTTTTACTTATTTTGTTTAATCTAAAGATCTATGACAAAGTTTCTCTATTTTATATTTCATAGATTTAAAAGCCCAAATAGATATGGATTGTGAATCCATTATAGAAAAGAATATTCAGTATAAAAATAAATGAGAGAAATAAAAAAACCCAGGAAATCTTAGTGATATGGAACATTTTACATGGCTTTAAAGCACTCAAGACAAAGTTTGAGAACTGACTTAAACATCACTGCCATTTTGAAGCAGGGTACATGCATTAGGTAATGGGAGAAACATCATTCCAAACTTTTGTTCTGTTGTTTGCACTGATGTTATTAAAATGATTTTGAAGTTTATGCAACTGTTTCTGTATTCTGTTAAAAAAAAAAAACAACCAAACCTCTCCCTCTTTCTTAGTTTTGATTTTGCTTTTTTGTTTGTTTCTGTTTTTTACTGAATCGAGGACATGGAATAGTTTTAGCATATAAAGCATCCTGCATGTTTGCTTTTGCCAAAGGTCAGTGATTGAGTGCATTTGCTGCAATGGTGGCAGACTTAGAGAAATAGGTTATGACTTAAAGATTTAAAACAATTAAGAAGGTTACAGTGTAACTATTTTGGTACTAGAACCAGTTCGTGCTGGCAGAAAAGACAATGGTTTATGGACTTGCATCCATTTTGTATTTTTGTAACATTTGTAAATATAAACTTTTTAAATTGTTGCAAAGATGGTTTCTTTTGTAAAATGTTTTCAAAGTTTACATTCAATCCAAGCCTTTGTATATTTTAGAGCTGTGCAACACTTTAAGTCTTGTATTTATTTTTAGTAAAAACGGTGACAGTTTCATTGTGAACCCCTCTCAAAAAAATGTCAGAGAAGTTTGATTACCTAGAAAGTGTGTATAGAAACTGCAAATAAACGTGACTGCAATTCGATGATCCCCCCTCTCTTCATTGTCCTAAACAAAAGGCTATACCTTATCACATTTTGGTTGATCATTCCAAACAACAAGCTCCATAAATATATTTATACCCAGATACATTTGGTAATAATATAGTGGTTTAGGGAAGTGCTATGGTGAGAGCGCCAGCTAAAAATAATTGAAATGCCTTGTGCCAGAGACTCCCATGGCACAAGGAGGTTTTTGTTCTCCCTACCAATAAAGCCAGGGAAAATCTCAGCATAGTACTTTCTTGTAAACCAAGATCAGTTACCTGCAAGTACCCTTACTCTTCACAATATGACAGAAATAAATGCATTAGTCTAAGGAGAATAGTGAAACAAACCCATTAAGCCCAAAGATAACTACTGAGCCAGCAATTTTCAGTCGCAAATCCAGTTGCTGAGTGCAGCTACCTACTAGTTTTATCTCAAGAAAAGAATTAGCCTCCAGACTAGTAGTGTGTTTATCTCTGCAGTGTATCAAGAGTTTTAAGGATATTGTATTGGACCAGAAACATTGATGCCCTTACCTCTCTCTACTGTCTCTCCTAAAAGCCTCCATTCACACAGTGAATCGCCTTGAAGCCTGGCCTCTGTTTCACTCATGAGAAACTGAAGGTTCACATATGATGACCAAAATTCCAATAGTCTTTCCTCCTCTGATGGGGGAGTGAGTGTCCTCAACCCAAGGGAACATTTTTCCATTTGTGTGTCCACTAACCAGCCACATCAAAATTGACTCCCAATGATTTCTGTTTTTACATGTGTTAGGACGTTTGAACTGTGTTCAAGTGCCATTTTACACAAGAGGAAACAGAGAAACAGAAGTTAACTCACTGGGGAGGGGGGTGAACTCGGGTTTTTCTGACTCTGAATTTTATCTACTGAACTACTTAGGTACCTCCAGTTATTATCATGTTTCCCTAAACATCCTCTGTCACTGACTTTTCCCAGATGCTTATCTCCCAGAGATTACTTACTTACTTACTTACTTACTTAATTAATTAAGCAAGCAAGCTAAAAAAAAAAACAAAACAAAAACCAACCAGAGATTTCTTTTGATTTATAGGGGTTTTCAAGCAGTTTGCAAACAACTGTGGTCTACATAAATGGCATAAATTCAACAACACATCTGAAAACTTTTAAGATATTCATCTGCTTGGGTAAAATCCCTTACCTTTCCCTGACCTCTATTTTGCTGCCCCTGATGCTTTGTCCCAACCTAAGTCACAAATATATGTGATTTTTATAATAACATTTTTCTTGGGACTCAAAAATACTGAGTTTTTCCAGGCACTAAGGCTTTGTTTCCAGAAAATAGCCCAGACTTCAGGATAATTTAGCATAGAGTCTTTCTTGGCAATTTGTCCTCAAATGCCATTAATAATCTTTCTACCACAGCTACATTTGCTCTTTTAACACCATTTATTCTTTTTTAGTCAAAGGTTTTCCCCCCCAATTACATGTACTAATAATTTTTAACATTCATTTCCCACAATTATAAGGCACACATTTTCTCCCACTCTCTCTTCCCTTCCCCTACTTAGAGAGCATAAACAATTTGATCTGGGTCATATATGTATTATCATGCAAAACATTTCTCTATTGGTCATCATTGTAAGAGTACTCTCATACAAAACCAAAACCTCAAAATAAAACCCAGGGGGCAGCTGGGTGGCTCAGTGGATTGAGAGCCAGACCTAGAGACGGGAGGTCCAGGGTTCAAATCTGACCTCAGCCACTTCCTAGCTGTGTGATCCTGGGCAAGTCACTTGACCCCCATGGCCTAGCCCTTACCACTCTTCTGACTTGCAGCCAATACACAGTATTGACTCCAAGACGGAAGGTAAGGGTTTTTAAGAATAAATAAATAAAAATAAAATAAAACTCAAACATAAACTGATGTGAAAAATAATATGCTTTGATCTGCATCAGACTCCAACAGTTCTTTCTCTGGAGGTGGATAGCATCCTCTATCTTTCTCTAAGTCCTTCAGAATTGTCCAGGATCATTGCATTGCTGAGAGTAGCTATGTTTTCACAGATGATCATCGTACAATATTGTTGTTACCATTTACAATATTCTCCTAGTCTTACTTATTTCCCTCTGCATCAGTTCATGTAGATCTTTCCAGCTTTTACTGAAATCATCCTTCTTAACACCGTTTATTCTTTAAAGGATCAGTCTTAATTTTCTTTTATAACCTTTGAATTGTAAAAGTCAGTTTGCTCAGATTTCCTTATGTCTTTTCCTTCTTGGGTTCTATTAGAAAGCAGCAAAGTTAGAGCCTCCTGGTCAACTTCCCCCTTAGGTATTCCCTCCTATTTTGAAACAGTATGAAATATTGTTTCTTGAAGATAAACTGAGGCAAATCAGCTTTTTGGAAAGACTTGTCTTTCAACTTATGTCTAAAGAATTTTCTGAATTACTGGATTGGAATAGGCTTCCTGAAATGAATTGTCTTAGTTTCTCTCCTTAAAGTGAAGGCTTAGACAGCATTCTTATGTCATATGCTGCCTTATTCTAGTATTTGACTATATTGAGGCATAGTGCTTTTTCATTTATGATATTGTTCACTAATTATTTCACCTATGAATTCCTTGTTTCCCAAGCTGAATTGTAAACTTATTGCAGCCAAAAATGATATCTTACCATTCTTTTGCATCTCATATTACATACCAGGCACAGAACTGGTATTCAATTAGTAATTGCTGATTCGCCTGATATATGAAAGAAAATGTACTTTTATAAGTGGGGTAGCCATAGGTGGGCAAGAATGAATGGCTATAGAATAGTATGTCAGAGTCAAAATCAGATGGATAAAGCACTGCTAGACAGGCAGTTTTGCCTTCTTCTTTGGAGAATAGATGCTTTCTTCCTTTTAGGAAGACAAGAAAAACTTATGGTAAAAACAGATAAATTTTCACAATTTATCAAAAGAATTCTTTTACAAGGCTGGTTAAGGTTTACCTATAATGTATTCCAAGAAGAAGAAGAAAAAGCTCAAAGGAAGAAAGTAAGAAGAAATTCTTTTATCATCAATCTGTCATTAAGAAGTCAAACATTAAGCAAAAAGTTAAAAAGATATTTTTAATGATGATAAACCCCTAATCTAACCCACTAGTTTCTCAGAAAGAACAATAAAAAAGCTAAAAGATTGGGGGGGGGGTTCTTATTTTTTAAAGAATGAAATTGCTTACTCAATTTGGGCCTCCATGTCTTCATCTGTAACATAATAGACTCGGACTAGAAGATGCATGATTCTAGACAAGGGATTCTTGACAATTTTGTGTGTCTAAACCCATTTGGTACTCTGGCAAAGATTATGGACCCCTTCTCAGATGTTTTGTAATTTCATAATTGAAAGAAATGCTCATTTTCAGCTAGTAATACTTTCCCTTCCTACTTATTTGATGCTTCATCACACAAATAGCAACAAACAATCCTGAAAGTCATATTATAAAATAGTCACTCTCTTCTCAGATATATGATTTGGTCATTTACTGTTCTTAACTACAAATATCAAAATGTATTACACATTAAAAACATTAATACTAATGTAACACATAGTCATTGTAGTTTCCTTACTTATAACTGTCACAGTAGCACAATGGATATCAATATAAAAACATTCAGCCCACCAAAAACTTTCAAATTAGTCCAAATCAAATTTTAAAGGAAATAAACCAGAAAACTGTGCAAATATAGTCTAGACCAAAAGAACCAAAAAATGCTAATTTTTCTCCAGGGGATCTTTGCAATGCTAAGACATACAAAGAAAAGTCCGAAGCAGAGGAGCACTCCATTAATTTCCTACAATATATAGGGCATTCCAAAAATATTTCTGATTAAGCCTCCATAAGATAAAACTCTTTTATGTTACCTCCCCAACTCTGTACTCATAAGTTTGCAGATCATGTCTCCCCAATTTTCCAATAGCGTATTTTGTATTATAACTTCCCCACACTCCACTAATGATTGGAAACTGAACCATCTCTAGAGAGGTAGTCATACTAAATCTATATGTCACACCACAATTTGGTTTCTCCTGTAACCTAATGAAGTCCAAAGACAGAATAAAAAGGTTTTGAATCTGGAAGAAAAGAAACAAGAAAGGAATAAAAAAAGTTTGCAACTGGTATTTTGTACCTTCTATAATTGGTCAGGATGGGTATTGAATACTTCTGTATCCATAATGTTTTTGGTGTTGTTTTTACAACAAATTCTTGGAGTTGGAAACAGTTGATGGTGCAGTGGTTCCCAATTGTTTTTCCATGAACTCTTCAACAATAACAGGTGCTCTGAACATCTGGAATAACATAAACTATTCACAATATTCTTTTAGATTTATTAAGTGATTTCAAATAACTACAATGAAAAAAATTTTGCCCCAAATCTCCAAATTAAAATTATTTAATTATAATTATATCATTTTGTTCTTCCTATAATTATGAAAGTCATGAATATAAAATTAAAATATGAATATAAATACTTTATGTGAGATATTATGTAAGAATTAAAAGTAACTCAGAAAGAGCTCATAACTTTACTGTTATCTTTAAGACTTCATATGAAATTTCTTTAAATTTGGTTGAATGTAAATATTTTAACCTATTTAGTGAAATAAGTGAAATAGTATATTAAACTGAGGAAATTATTTCTTTTGCAATGACTGCTGTCCTCTGGCTTGTGACTAGAGAGAGCTGCTAAAGGAACCTGAAACTGCTTGGTTGTAATGAAGGTAGGAATGAGAAATGTTGAGGGATGCTAGTACAGGGATGCTGCCACACAGGGGAACTGCTCTGGGGAATGCTCTGGAGTTTGCCTACTGATCCCTACTGATGGCTGATGGGCCAGTATATCTTTCTAACCTCCTCCCCCCTTCACTCCCTCCCTTCTCCAACCCTCTCCTTTCTGCCTCCCTCACCTCCCAGTTCTTCTTGAAGCCTTTGACTTCTTCCCTCCCCCCCTTTTCAAGTCAAGGGGTTCATTGGGATAACAGGATAGGAAACTGAGGTAAGAGGGATGAGGGTGTCCCTAATCTAAAATGAGGAAGAATTTGAGGGTTTGAGAAAGTAGTCCAGTCACAAACTGACTCTAAGACAGTTAGAGAGATGGAGGACAACAGCTATTTAAAATCTTCTTTCTTATTCTTCACAAAGCCAGCAAGGTCTCTCAGCTTAACCCCAGAGAGAAACAAAGTTCAAAATCTCTCCTTCAACCTGGCTTTTCTCCAACTGTTAGTCAGTCAAAATCTCAGAGAGAGACAGAATCAGATCCTCCTTTGGTCAAATAACTCAAAGTCAAGCCAGGCCCTCCCAAGGGTCCTTCAGCCAGCTTCAACCCCAGAGAGAAACCCAAGTCCCAAAGTTTCTCCCCTGGTCAGCTTCAACTGCCCAGAGTCCGAGAGCCCGAGACCAAGTCTAGTTTCTGCTTCTTCGCCTCTGTGGCCAGAAACCCCCAACTGCCACTCCTGGGAACATCCCATTTGGAACCTTCTCCTTGATTGACAGGCAGGTCCCCAGCCTTGGTTCTTGCATCTTGGCTTACAAGTCCTCTCTCTCTCTTCATGCCTCTACCACATAAGTTACAATCTGGATGTTTAAATAATATCTTAATCATAGGTAAACTTAATTTCAATGTTGGACTTTTTTATTTGAAAAAAAAAGGCTTACAATATCTGATTCAATACTAGACAAATGCAGGTCTTAAATTTGCTTTTGCATTAAGCTTATTTCTGTATTTTAATTTAAAACAATAATAAAATGAAAATGCTCATGTAAAAATATGTGGTAGAAAATGGAAGGAGAATTTTACAAATTCTTTTTCTCAGATGAAAAAAATTCATTATATAATTCTTAGCCACCTAGTCAAATGACAAAATATGAAGAGCAACTTTATAAAATACTTAGTTTTTCTACTGGTTGATGACAAGTCCTGTTTTAAACAATAAATGTATTTAAAGTGCAATTGCATGTATTGCTTCATTTTAGTCAATGTTTATGTATGTTTGTAAATATGAACATATATTTATATTCAGAGTATATGTTTACTATTTATCTATACATATATATATCTTCATATACTAACCTATGTAAGAAAAAATCTCTTCAGAAGTGACTTTCTTTTCTTTTACCACTGACACAATTATATTCTCATAGACACTATACTGAAAAAGTGACCTGTGTTACCAGCCAGTTCATTTGATACACTTCTATATAAAAAATAGTAACATAAGTGGAAAATAAGTTTAAGCTGGAAAACATTCTTAATACTACAATGAGTTACAATATAAATTTTTTCTACAGAACTTTTTTGATGGTTTCATGATGAATTGTAATGTACATAGCCAGTGATTTCAGTTTTCAGACAGCCTGAAATTGCACTTTAAGAACATAAATGCTTATAACATTTTGATCACATAGTTACACAGCTATTGAGATATAGCTCCAGCACAACAGAAAAGAAGACATTGCTATTCTGGTGCAAAATACATTTATATTCTTAAGTGAGGGTATACACATGTATCTGACCATCTGTTGGAAATTAGTTTGTGCTGGAATGGAATCTTTGTGGTGGTTTGGAAACAACTTGATAACAGGTTGAGAAACTGCAGAACATACTGGGTTTAGTCAGAGATGGTCAGAATTCGATGTGATTTCTGCAAAATCATTGTACACACAATCATAATGGGAAACAAATCATGCTCTAAACATGCATATGCTTATTGTCAAAAAGGAACAATTTTTTTTGGTAATAATCAGGCAATCTCAAGGGATTTGTGAACCACTAAATGGGAACCACTGGTTTAGAGGCCTATTCCAATCAATAAACAAAAAATTATTGAGTATCTATAGTATGCTATGAGAGGAAAAGAATAAATGTACTGTACATATTTATATCTGAGAAGTCTGAAAGTCAAAGCAGATAGGCTTCTTGATCTTAATTTTCATTTCTCTGGGGTATACCATGGCATGAGAAATATTTTTGCCATCTCAGTTCAAATGAGAATTGCAGCATTCTTTTTTTTTTCCTCACCCAAATAAAGGGCCTTTTGTAGTGGTTTTCATCAACTTGGAAAAGTGCAATAAAATCAAATCATCACAAAGAAGAAAAACACTACTATTCTCAATCTACATATATAATATGGGAAATATTACATTATTTATATATATCTTTTTATATATTTATATATACTTATATGTATATATATAAAAAACTACATATTACACAAATATCCACCAACTTTAAAATTTTTTTATATGTAATATGTGTGTATTCATGTAAGATATGTATGTCTCCGTGCATTGTCAAAACATATAGATTCACAGTTTAGGGGTGTCCTGGATAGAAATCATTGGAGTCTGTCCCCACCCCTTTCTGAGAAGACATTAGGTCTTGCTTTGAGGGAAAAAGAAGGGCCAAGAGACTGGGTACTCCTCTCTAGTGTCCAAAGGAATGTGAAACAGAATTGTATCTGTCTGCTCCTTCAAATACTGCTGCTCTAGGTTACAATAGAATAGAAGTCATTTCAGTGATTGATAGTCTTTAAGTTATAATTTCTAACTTAGTCCCTCCTCAACATACACAGGTTACACAAGGTAAACAAAGTCATTCTCTTCACCACTTAGGAGCCTCTCCTTCCACATGCAAAATACTCCAGGCTTGGACATAACCTAGTTACAAACATTTTCACTTTAAAAGTTTAATGGTTCTTGTCACCCCACTTACATGTTCCTTTTATCATGAGAAAAACTCCATTACACATCATTTACTTAATGATTTTCAGTATAAGCTAAGTTTAAAGATCTTGATTTTTATTCAAGAGAAATGAAGTAAAATATGTGGTTCTAGTAAAATGAAGCTCTAGAGGTGAATACTTCTATGTCTGGTTGATATTTTACTTTTGCATAAAAGTTTTCTTATAAAAATCATTTAAAATATATTCTTAAATCACTTGTTCTTTAAAATGCATGGTTTATTTTTTTAAAAACAGATATCACTTTATGGATATCACATCTGGGGGCGGATTATTACACGGGATCAATGTTGTGAGTTCATGAGTGGTATGGTATTCCAAAGAAAAGAGTGGTTGAAATCCTGCCTCTATTAAGTTAACTCCCTTCTTCCTGTTTCTGGGAATGTCAGTCTGGATGGAAAAGGAGGAAAGTTGCTCGACCCCCCTAGTTCTACTTGGGGTGGAAAAAGGACATGAGTAGGTTAATCAATGTCTATAAACGCTAGCAATTTGAAAGGAACCTTATTAAATCCTTCACAGAAAGAAACCAAGAGACACTGCTTCCGCTTTAGCTTCTGCTTGTGCCCTGAGGTCCCATTCGCACTAGCCCCATTGCGCAGCCGCAGAAATTTAAACAGTTTGGTGTTCACGCCGAGCCCCTTCCGTTTCAACGGCATCTTCCAGCCCCACCCACCTATGCCAACGGAAACCCGAGCCCAGGGTAGCGTAGAGGCCGAGCTGGAGGGGCAGAATAACCAGTGCCAACGTCTCGACATGTTTGACGAGCAAGGTAAGGCAGCGTTGCAGATGTCTTACTAGTTGGGAGGAGAGGATGTTTTTTCCCCTCTCCAGCTGTAGCGGCCTTTGGGCGTAGGAGAGGGAAGGAAAACGCTCCACTATCGTTCGCAACGGCCTTAGGGAAATGCTTAGAAAGAGGTTCGCTATGTCCCGCCCCTTTTCTCAGAGCCATTCTGGATTGGCCAGTCCGCGAAAGGGTGTATCCGGGCGCTGATTGATCGGGAATACAGTCTGTTGCTTCTTGTTGGGTCACGCACGCACAGTTTCTCTTTTCAGCTTTCTTGACCTTCCTTGTCGGGGGAACACTCCCCCCCCCCCTCCCAACACACACACACATATCCCTCCCCGCAAGACCAAAGTCCAAACCCTGAGACTTCTAAGGTTGGACTGGATTACAAATTGGAAGTGGGTGAGACCCGGAAGAGAGACCAGGACAGTGGGAGGAGATAGAAGTGCGCGTGCGCACTCAGTGCCCTCGGGAGGCATTTACCGCCCGCGGAACCAGAATTTTTGCACCTCCCTGCGGCTCTAGGAGGAAAGGATTGGGTTAAACTAGTAAGTAGTGACCAGAAAAGGGCCTAGCCAGCTTTGGAGCTTCATGCAACCGGAACAGCTCTTGCTTCCTAGTCACTAAACGTTCCAGGACAGAAGGCGGTCTCTGCTTGGTCCCCCGGGGTAGAAAAACTCCCGCGGAACCGAGGCCCCCAGTGATAATCCAGGAAGGGGATTGGTCCAAAAGTGCCTCTGTACCCTTTTGTGTGTCATGGACCTCAGTAAGCAACCTGGGAACTCTTTTTTTTCAGCATCAGTCAAGTTAATAAACATTTATTTAGGTACCGGCAACACAAAGAAACCACCCAGATCCCTAAAAATAGTTTTTAGATGCATATAATAGAGTGGCAGAGGAAACTGATCCTGAAATGCACTTAAGTCAACAACCATTATCAAGCACCTGCTACGAGCTGGAGACCGCTAATCGCTGGAATTAATAAGAAAAGCTAAAAAAAAAAAGTCTTTACATGCCTAAAATAAAATAGGATACACATCATGTTTAAATACCCAAGTCAACAAGCATTTACTGACAGAGTAGTTACAATCACAGTGCTACTATCTAGTGTACTAAGAATGGCCAAAAAAAAAAAGTTTAAGATGCATAGGATAGAATAATAGAGTGACAAAGTAAACTCATGGTGAAATATACTTAAGCTCACAAACATTTAGTAGACATCTACTCTGTGCCAGTCACTGTGCAAAGCACTGGGGATACATAAAGAATCATATGAGTTCTAGCCACTAGTAGAGTTGATTATCTAGTCCAGTGGTATCCCAAATAGAAACAGGAGCCATTAAACCTTACATCTGCACTTAGGAAACCACATTAACATGTTCTCTTTTATATTTGTTAAATATTTCCTGGATATATTTTAAACTTGTTTAAGCCACACTTGAGTGTTGCAAATTGGCTATGTGTCACTTATTATGTGCTGTTCAGTGCTAGGGATACAAATAAAAATAAAAAAATAAATTTTCTAGATGTATAAAATACTCTTGAGCTGACAAAGGAGACCCCTCATGTTGAAATACACAAAGTCAACAAGTATTGATTAAGTCCATTATGTTTCAGTCACTGTGCTAATTGCTTGGGATACACTAGAAAGGCCAAAAAAAAGTGTCACCTGATTGGACCAGTCCAACACTTTTCAGAAAAGTAATCATACACAAGGAAAGTAAGCAGACTTGAACTTGTGTGCCTTGATTCCAAATCCAGTGCTCTTTCCACTGCATAATGCTGCCTCTTGTTCAGAGTAGTATGCTGTTGTTTATTTATCCTTTCCATATATTTATCTTCTCATTGCTCTTTGGATGACCAACAATTTTGATTTTTCTACTATAAATATTGATATTTCTACTATTCATATAGTATCACAGGAAAAATGTTAAAATGATGAGATTTTGTTTCAGGGAAAAGGTTGAGGTCACTGAAAATTCTGTGTAATATCCCAAATGTAGTCCATTCTTCTCTCTTCTTCCTATTCAATCTTGGGTCTGGTTCAGTGTCCCCTGTGGTATCTTTTCAAGATGATATGCTGGTGGGTCAGATCAATAGGCTACCTATCCCTACAGTTGACCAGTTGGTCATTCATCCATTTGTTTTTTTTTTCTTAGTGAATATTTTGAATCTCTTGAGTGATTATTAATTTTATGTAGGACATTCTACAATGTTCTGGAGTACATGAATTAAATATCTGGGGGACCTCCAACCCAGTCCAGTCCTGGAAGACTCACCTCAGTGGTTGGATAGAGTAGTCACAGTCACGTGTCTGGATTTGCCAGCATTGGAGGTGCCGTGCTGCCACAAAAGCTAGGAGATAGGACATGTATGGAGGCAGGGGATCAATGGAAGGATCCAGGGGAAGGGCTTACTGGGAAGATTGAAAAGCCAGCACCAGAAGCTGGAGAGCCTCTTGGCTCGCATCTCTCCCAGTGGTCTCACTCTCTGATCAGTCCCAGTGCCTGCTTAGTTATATAGCCATCTTTGGCAACTGTGGAGGGGACCACACTGGGTTGGCATCCAGGAAGTGAGACCATTGGGAGGGATGGGAGCCAAGAGATGCTCCAGCTTCTGGTGCCTCCATCCATATTCTATCTTCTAGCTTCTGTGGCTGCATGGTGCCCCCAATGCAGGCAAATCCAGACACGTGACAGACTACTCTGCAAGCCCCTGTTATGAATAATTATGAAAGCCTATAGTTTTTTCCTTCTCATGTTTTCAAGAACACTATCCAGATATATATAAATTATTCTTATAAAGATTTTGTAGAGATGAAAAATAGACATGGATCAAAAGTTGTCAATACCATTTTGACTTCTTTTTTAATAGTAATGATATACATAATTTTTTCTAGTTGTTTGGTATTGTTTCCTTTTTCAGAAATCAATTGAGAATTCTATAGGCCTTGATTATGCTGCCTTTAGTATATGCTTCACACACACACACACACACACACACAGAGTTCCTTAGGGGATATGTTTCAAGACTATGATAGATGACTGAAACCACAGCTATAAGTGAGCACCTTCTGACCTCATATAGATATGCTCTCTCTCCAATCCTTCCCCTCATGGTCTACTATTCTCCTCCTCCTCCAAAACCCCCCCTAAAATTGAAAGTGGAAAAAAGTGAAAGCCAAAGAGACCTCTGCCAAGAATGTTGCCCTAGTGGATGGGCTGGTGCCTTGGATAACTGAAACTCATACATTAGAACCTTGGAAAAGTGGGCCCTCCTGTATTTGATCTATTCTAATTATTCTTCTTATTGTTTTCTTCTATGCAGTTTTTACTTCCTTGTGCAGATCTCCAGGGACTATGATGTTCAAATGTGGTGGCTTCACAATGATTGATGGTGAACATTATTTACTAAAGAAATCTTGACAGATCATGTCTATTTTTGGTCTCTATTGTCCTATTCTACTTCTGCCCTTAAATGCTCCTAGAATGATCTGGCAGAATTAGGTCTCTGGCCATCCTTTAAATTTGTATTTTCCCTCCACCACTTCTTGCTATTTAATCCCAACTAGGTCTGAATATATAATATAGATCTGGGAACCATCTGCTTAGAGATGATAATTGAGCCCACAGGAGCTGCTGAGATCACTAATAGAAAAAGTATAGAGAGAGAAGAGAAGAGGGCTCAGGTAAGAGCCTTGGGGAATATCTATAATTAAGGGGAAAGATCCAGAAAGGAACCTAAGAAAGAAGAGGCAGACAGGTAGGAGGAGAAATGATAACTTTAGAAAACCTGGAGAAGAGGAGGGAGTATCAAGAGTATCAAATGCTGCTGAAAGGTTAAAGATGAAAATTGAGAAAAGGCCATCAGATATAGTAATTAATTGCTCATTGATACTTTTAGAGAGACCAGTTTCACTTGAGTGTTAAGATTGACATAAATATTTTTGTATATAAATGACCTCTACCTCTTTGATATCCTAGGAGTACTGGACTGGTAGGGAGTCTGGGTCAAAGGCCATGTACAGCTAAGTCATTTCTTGGGAACAGTTCCTAATTGCTTATAGAATTACTGTAAATGGTAATGCAGTTGGAAACCAGACTTCGAGGTTTTGAGAATTGAGTAAGAGGAAAGGAAGTAAGAGCAACAAGTACAGACAGGGTTTGGTCTCTGAGTGTTTTTTTAAAGTCAAAATGTTAAGATGCTTGAGTATTTTACCATTATTGTATCACCACTTATTCCTAAAATTTATCATTGTTTTTATAACTAGCATTAAAATATATTCAGCGATGATGTGAAGTAATGAAAACTGCATAAAATGTGTTTAATAAATATTTATTATACGATAAGTTTGTTAATGATCCATAACTCAGCAAGGATTTGAGGTAATGTGGCATTGAAACTTCCTTGTTTCTACTTAGTCTTAGATTGTTACTATAAGTAGGAAGAAGGATGAATCTATTGTAATAGAAAATTCTGAAACAAAAAATCATGATAAAAGACATTCTGCAAAAGACATGTTGACTCTAAAAGCAGATTCTCAAGGTAATGGTAATGACTGTTGCTCCTTGTCTCAAATCCCATTTGGTCATTATGTCTAAATTTCCAATAAGAAATTTTGTTACTGGCCAGCATTTTCTCATTTAAGTCATAAAATCATAAAAATTTAGAGCATGAAAGAGCATTAGTGATCATCCAGCTTAATCCCTTCATTTTTACAGGCAAAGTAATTAAAGTCCATAGAAATGAAATAATGTGCTCAGTGTTTTCAACATTATTTTGATTTTCATGCTCTTTACTAATTTATTACAAGGTGAAATATCACTATTATGCTTTGTTTTGGTACTTTGATGAATGTGTATTCTTATCTATGTGGATACTGCCTTTATTGGGGTCAGATCACAACTCCATCCAATGTATTCTTTTCCACAGTGCCTTCTCATCTTGTGCTTTTTTTTGTCTGTGTCCTATCTACAGGGACATTGATATGTGAGAGACCTTCTGATGTTTTAATTTCCTTAGGGTATGGTCATCTTTTGTAATGGTAGCTTTTTTAATACTTTACCAAAGTTCTTTTTGTTGCTTTTAGAAATCACCTGCAATTTTTACTTATCTGAGATGTTGATGTGTGATAGGTTTTTGAAGTAGTGTGCAATTTAGATAGTCAGATTACCTCTCTACATGTTCTGCCTTTTATTTCTCTATGTCCATCCATTATTAGTCTTAAAATACTTGAAGATAGATAGCTAACACTTCTCTCCTAAGTCTTTGTTTCTCCAATATAAAATATTTCCCTATCTATTTCTTTCAACCAGTTTTCCTGTAACATTGTTTCTCTCCTTTTAAGACCTTAGCTGTCTTCTTAATATGCTCCATCTTAATAATGCCTGTCGTGTCCTAAAATGTGGCCCCAGAATGGAGCACAGAACCAATGTGGTCTGACCACAGGAGATTACGGGAGAATGAACATTTCTCCAAATCTAAATGTTCTATGAAGTAGCCTAAAATTATATTTGCTTTTTTCCCTTCTCTTCTATAGTTTGGACTCAAATTGAATGTTTACAATCTTCTAAAACCTCTCATAGATGTTTAAAATGAACTATTGTTTAGCCATATCTAAGTTCCAAATGGTTCATTCTTGGTGAGCCTTCCTCCTATGTTGAGGGTACTCATGAGCTTTCTCTCCCCCTCTCCCCCCTTTCAAAAGCGCCCCTGTCACATAGAGGTTCCTGAAGTCCACTTCTTTCAAAACTATAAAATTTGGCACTTTGAGATTTTTGAAAAGCACTTTAGAGGTATTATCTCATTTGATTCTTACAACCTTTTATTATCTTGATTTTATAGATGAGGAAAACTAAGACCTTGAGAAGGTTTAGTTTCTTACCTAGAGTCACACAGTAAGTGAAGCTATGTAAAGGATAATTTAGCATTGTGACCTAAACTATGTTAATTATTTGGTCACCATGGATATCCCAAATATAAAAGAAATGTAAACAAGTCAGCTGGAAAATTTATGGTGATTTAATTGATATAGGGGAAGGAAATTAAGAAGAAGGAAGAAGGTAAAGGGTATAAGATTTTCTCCTGCCTGGCTAGTGCCAGGAGGAAGACCAGGGGCTCTAGGAAGATAAGGTTTTTTGAAGCGTAAGGAGGAAAGAATCAGCCTGAGCTCCAAAGGGTTCAGCCAAGATGCCTGAACCTAAATCAGCTCAAGGGCAAATTCACCACCAAACCCAGACAATAGCTGCCACCATGCCAAGATGTCGGAACGCTTAGCACGCTGCCAGCCAGAGTCACATCTCCGGGGAAAGAGGAAGAGAGAGCAAGTGACGTGCCTTATATAGACGGTTTTATGTCACTTTCTTGCGTCTCATCTGTACCAATGAGGACTTAGCTTGACTTAGGACAGCCCAGGGGTCTGTCTGCTTTTTCTGCACATATCTGTTGAAGGCCATTTCCTCAGATAATTAAATCTTTGAATATGATGCAGGCATTCCTGATCTTGTTAAACTAAGTAGGGTGGAGAAATGTATAGTTCCCAAGACTTGATTCTGTTAACCCAAGTATCTCCATTGTTACTAATCAGGAAATAGCTAAATCAGATCTTCTAAAGTAAGGTCTGAGAGGATGGAGTAGTTTTAAAATTCATAGCAACATTGAAATTCTGGTCTTCCAGACTCCTAAGTATAGTGTCCACTCCATTATACCATATTGTTTCTTATCAATTCCAGAGCCTACGACAGATACCACAAAATGCAGGAGGGCCTAAGGTGAGGTGGTACCAAGAAGATCTTAACTTAATCTCCATTGGGCCTGTCATGAATGATAAAATCATTAAGCACTTATGAGTGAGACTCTTTACTAAACTACTGGGATTGCAGATACAAGCAAGCAAGACATTTGCTTTTGTTTTTTTTCCTTGTTCCAGTTCTTTTTTTTAAAAGATATTTTATCTTCCCAATTACATGTAATAACAGTTTTCAGCATACATTTTCTGAAATTATAAGATCCAAATTATCTCACTCACTCCCTACTCTCCCCTTTTGGAGATGGTAAGCAGGGTTATACATGTATTATCATCAAGCCCAACATTTGTGCCAGCCTAGGACTTTTACAATCTTTCCTGGTCAGATGTTAGAAGGAGAAGCCCATCCTTCAGAGTTCAATCTGTTTTCTCCATAGTCTAGCTTCTGATGTAATCATTCAAGTGGAATTACTCTCTCCAAAGTTACCAGTGATTTTGTAATCACCGTATCTGGTGAGTCTTTGTATTCCTCATCCTTCTTGAAATGAAAAATTAAAATATTTGTCAAGATTTCATTAGCTATTTTTTCCATCTGTGAAAGTGGATATTTGGATTCTGGCCTAGATCTAGCACAAGAAATAGAAACTGCACTCTAAAAACAAAACAAAACCAAAACTCAAAAGCAAACCATAAAAAGGTGGGGTCATGGTGGGAGAAAAAAGGTCAGCCAGATCAGATGTACTCGGAAGAGGTTCATGATGCGTGACATGGTTTTTAGGAATTCATTTCTCAAGATATCTGAAAGGGAGGGGAGGGGATATTAACAAGTGGTGAGGAAAAATCCAGTTCGTTATTACTGCTTAAGAAAGGGTGTTTGGAAAAATATCAGCAACTCCTGGCTCATATTCCTGTTTTTCCATTTGTACAAAATTAACTTGACAGTAAATTGGGTGCCATTTATTTTGAGAATATGAGAAAGGAATAGGGAAACTTTTGCAAACTATTCCAGAACACAATTTATAATCACATACTTCCATTCTAGTCAAATTGGCCTGTTTTCTGAACTCTCTCTATGACACTCCATTTCCTGTTCCTGTTAACCTCAGCCTTTCTCCAGGCTCCCTCATGCCTAGGATGCTTTCTCTCTCTATCCCTCCTCCACACCTTGGAACCCCAGGGCTCCTTTCAAGTTCAAGTGCCACTTCTTCTATTCCCAATATTGAGTGCCTTCCTGAAATTCCTTTTAAAATTTGTTTTGTATGCACATTGCTCTTTACATTTCTGAATTGTGTTTCTTTCCAACAGAATGGAAACCCTTTGAAAGCCAGAATTGTTTAGATTTTTTTCTTGGCCTGGTGTATAGTAGGAACTTCATAAATGTCTAATGGATTGAATTGAATTTGTAATGTATTAGAAATTAGAGAAACATGAATTAATGAAGATTAAAACAGTTTTATGTTTGGATTTTCTTCAGCTAGTCAGATTTTGGTAGTAAATATATAAACCAGTTTTTTGTCTTGATTTTTCAGGAGGTGAGCTTTTATCAGTACTGAGCAACCAAATCGTTTCACAAATAAAACATCCATCAGAAATAAAGAGAAATGGTCACAACACAGAGGAAATGGAGTATCTAGTTTTACATAAAAGAAGACGAGTTGCTTCTTCAATGGAAAATAATATGGTATGTATTTCAAAATTCTAATATTACCCCTCCTTTTTAAAAATAGGTTTAAAGAGAAATTATTTAATTACATTCTCTTTCTAGTTTGTAATACTTTGGATGGTCCTGGGAAAATTGTTAAGCTTGTCTGAGCTTTAGTTTTCTCTTCTTGTTACATGGGGATAATGCCTTCAGGGAATTATTATAAGATTCAACTAATTATGAGAACTGTACTATTTGTATATTAACATTTTTGAATTTACAAAGCATTTTACCACACATTGGATCCTCCTAACACCTCAGTGCAGTAAGCAGAAGCACAGGTCTGTTACGGGTGAGTAAACGGGCATAGTAACCGGTTCAGATAGTTCTTTAAGTGTCAAAACTGGAATTAGAACTTGTTTGTCCAATGTTTTTTCCCATCTGCCTGACTTAGCAATATGATGATAGGATGGAAAGTCTTATACTTGGAGGCAGGAGACTCTGAGTTCAGGTGTTGGTTCCTGCTGTTTTTCCTCTGTGTCACTATATGCAAGCAGGCCACTTTACCCCCTCTGAATCAGTTTCTTCTGTGTAAGGGGACAATTGACACTATTTCACATAGCCATTGTAAATAAAGGTTTTAGAAACTTTAAAAGCGTAAGAGATACATGAAGTATTTGAGCTTTTGAAGTACTCTTTGTGAAAGCATTATGAAATGTTAAGACTGGATTATTATTTTAAAATATTATTAAATTTATCCTAGTTGTTTACTCAGTATGTAATATTGCGAGGTCAATTATTTTTCTATTACATAACTTAAGAAGAAATGTAGCTACAAACATTTGCTTCACCTTTTTTTTTTTAGTCTTTAATACTTGGCAGAAAAGAATTCTCAATGTATACTTTTGGATACCAATTAATAGAGATCCAAATTGTTTTCTTTTTTCCACAGGGTGGCACTGTTTGATTTGTTTCTTAAAATTTTTTTTTTAATTTAATTTAAAATTTTTTTCCAAGGTTACATGACTCATGTTGGCTCCCTCCCCTCTTCCCTTCCTCCTCCCGAAGTTATTTGTTTCTTTAAATTATGTTCAATATGGACTGTGTGTTCTTTGTCACTAGTAGAAATATTTTAGGATTAAGATACATTCATTCTAGTTATAGTTTGTTTTGTTAATACTCTGACGTCTATAAGGAGCTACATTCATATAAAAAGGTGTCTGCTACTCAACCATTATAGTGATAATGAGAAAATAATTCTGCAAGAATACCTTTTCATGTATTTTTGAAGTAGTCAGGGTCTTCTATTTGA
This sequence comes from Monodelphis domestica, assembly GCF_027887165.1. Classification (NCBI taxonomy): domain Eukaryota; kingdom Metazoa; phylum Chordata; class Mammalia; order Didelphimorphia; family Didelphidae; genus Monodelphis; species Monodelphis domestica. The sequence continues at coordinate 239,393,522 of NC_077234.1, forward strand.
TGTTATAAACAGGCCTTTCTCAGAGCTTCTTCAAAGCTTACAGTTGTCCTGAACTTTTCTTCAACTCTTTCTTTGATCTTTTCTTTTAATTTTCTAATACTTTTTTTCTTAGACGAATGCTCAAGAACCTGATTATGAGGATAGTGGAAGTATTGTGTATGAATACGAACCAGATTATGAATATGTAAGTAATTTAAATTCCTAATTGCCAAGTACACATTTATTATCTTAAAGATAAGTAATTTAAGTCCATGATTTTGCTTGTCAAAAATGTACAGTATGAAGTAGTCAATTTTGTTAAATACAGTGCTTCATTTGATTTGTTATTCTATCAAATATTAACTCTCTGCTTTTGTAATATTAACAGGGTAGTGTTGTCTCTGAAGCTTCCTACACAGGAGATTATCAAAAAACACTTATGGAAGTCTTGAACTATTGCCAGGTATCAAATTTATGAATCCTAGGCTATTTCCAAAACTTTTAGAAATTCTATATGTCATATACATTTTACTGATAATTAGAATTTCATTATATCTAGACATGGTGCATTTTTAAAATTTCTAGTTAGAGCAGCATAGTTTAAGAGTAACAGTTTCAATTAATAATGTTATATATTTCAGTCAGACTTTGCCTTTTCATTTTAATAAAGCTATCTGTTGGAATGAAAGTCTTTTCCAGCTATAATACTTAAAATTTAATTTATTCTTTTTTGTTCCATTCTTTAAATTTACTGATTTTAACCAATTTTTAGTTTGCAAGTAAGAGATAACTCTCAACTTGAAAGTCATTTTACCATCTTAAAGCAAAATAGCACTCCACTAAAATTTTTGAAAAATCATCCATTTTAGGGATAAAAATTACATTATATCTGATATTTTTAATGTACTGCAAGGAAATTCACTATATCGTTAAGATTTGATGGGTTCAAAAAAATCTACAATAAAATGAGATGTTAATTAAAAAGTGCTATTTATTTTTAATTATGTATTTTGTAAACGTTTTGCTAAATATTTCCTAATTAGGTGTAAAATAATTTTTAACAATCATTTTTAAAAAGTTGCAAGTTCAACATTCTTCCTCCCTTCTCTTCCCCCTTCTTGAGAGGCAAGCACTTTGATTTGAATTATATATGTAAGGTTAGGCAAAACATATTTCCATATTAGCCATGACACCAAAGAAAACACAAACAAAATGAAAATAAGCCGTCTGCATTGAGAGTTCACTAGTTCTCCCTTTGGAGGTAGATAGCATTTTTTGTCGCTGGTCCTTTGGAATTCTTTTGGATTGTTGTCCGGATCAGAGTAGCTAAGAATTTTCCTTATTGATCATTCTGATGATGTTGCTTTTACTCTGTACAACGTCATCCTCATTCTGATCACTTCACTTTGCATAAACTTGTATAAATCTTTTCTAGGTTTTTCTGAAGCCATCTTACTTACATCTTACATTTCTTATAGCACAATAGAATAAAAGTCACTATTCAAATTTACTATTGATATTATTGAATGCAGAAGCAGTTGATCTTTAGAACTTATGTCATATCTCTTTAGAGAAAGATGGCCAGGCCATATTGGTCTACTATAGGACATAGCTACACCTCCATTTCTGTCTTGGATTTTCATTGATCTCTCAGGACTCTCCTAGCCAGGGAGGATCAGAGTCTGGGCAAGAACAGACTTTTCTTTATTCCAAATCCATATCCAGAGAATAATTAGAACTAGACTAGTGTTCACCAGTGTAGAAATGAGGCAGTTTCCCCTCAAGTACCTGTTTCTTTGTGTCTGTATTTTACTCATTTGCATTACCATGTAAAACAAAGAAACCTTGTACATGTGACTGTATATGATTGTAAGGGCTAAATTAAGGAGTTCAACAAAGTGAGGAGAGTAGTTTAACAGAAACTTTGTTTAATTAGAGAAAGAAGTACAGATAGTAAAAGAGAAAAGAGAGATTATTAATCTTATACCCTATAAATATACCTAAAATTTCTAATAGTACCTGAAATTTCCTAAAACTATCTCTAACTGTCTTCTCAGGACAATTTCTTCTGCCTGGCACACCAGGCCTATCTACTATCTGTAAATTATTCACTAGCTACCTTACTCCCTAAAATAAGCCACCACTCACTCACCCCTTCAGTCAGTTTTCTATGGCAGCCCAACTGTCAGTATCCAACTGCGAGCAGAGACAGACCTCCTGCTCTCTAGAGATCCCAGAGGCAAAAGACCCTCAGCTGTCTGTGGCTGCTTCCTTTATCTCCTCACTGACCAACTGTCCCCCTAACTTCCTGTCAGAGGACCAGCCACTTCCTCTCCTCAGGCCTGGCCTCCCTGGTAACGGAATCCTCAGCTCTGGCTCACTGACTCCTGTCAGTTCTGAACTATTTAGAAATCCTGCTCTCTTGCCTCTTAAGGAGACAGAGGGAAAGATTAAGACAATCCCTTTAACATGATATAGGAAAACTGTATATGGTCTATACAGTGCTGTCTGGAAGGAACAAAGCCAAATGGAAGTGGATATTGTTAAGTTCTGTCATCAGGTAGTCCTAACCTTTGAACCTATGGGATCTAACAAAATTTATTGTGGTAAGTTGGGTTAGGGTGGGATACATTTTTATGGTAACACTAAAGCTTTATGTGATTTCAGACACCTACATAATTGTTTTAACATTGAGATATAAAAGTGCTCAGTCATGAAAAGGATAGTTATAGGTGTTAGAAAATATTCTCCAATATTAAGAAATTCTTTTTTTTTTTAACCTTTACCTTCTGTCTTAGATTCTAAGGCAGAAGAATAGTAAGACCTAGGCAGGGTCACACAGCTAGGAAATGTCTGAGACCAGATTTGAACCCAGGACCTCCCATCTCTAGGCCTGCCTTTCACCTAGCTGTCCCCCAGAAATTCTTTAATGTTTGTCAAAATCAATTTGTAGTGAACTGAGTTTTCAGGTGGTACTTGTATTGATGCTTATGGGTGTGTTTGTTTATTTATTTATTTATTTTTGCTATACATAGTTTTTTTCATCTGTAAAAATGAAGTGGTTTGAATCAGTCATTTCTAAGACTCTTTTCATCTTTAAATAACAACATGATTATGAAATAAAGTAGTTAATGATAAGGTTAACTCTTGAATACGAATTTTCATAGTTTTGCTTAAAATATGTTGGTATTAATGGTATTTTCTTTTTCAATACTTTGCTTTTGAAACAAGAGCCATTAAAAAAATTTTTTTTTATTATGTTAGGCAATGTATGATGCAATCCAGAAATTAGATAAGAAGTTTGACTTGCTTCATGGAAAGGTTTCAGAAATGCAGCGTACTCGGATGAAGCCATTGCTTCTCAAACCTGTGAGTGTGATGTTAATATTTTTATTGTCATGATAAACCCCTCAAAGTTCCTAAAGACATCAGATGAGTATAAATGATCCAGAACTTACAACTGGCTTTTTTTTACACTTGTACTGCACTTGTACTGCTCTTTTACAAGCTCCTCTGCCTCCTGGTATTTATCTGTACATCTATTCCTCAAAATTTTTCTCTTTCTCTGCTTTTCCTCTCCCCACCACCACTACAGCCAGCCTTGACCTTTCTACCAGGCTGTAAAAGATCAGTGTCGTTGGCTGCCTACTGACCTCCCTGTGGGCCTCTTGAATGTCCTGCTAGAACCTCAAATTCAGCATATCTGAAAGCAAGCTTATTACCTCAGATATTTGAAGGTTTGTTATATGTGGGGGAGAGACTCCTCTCCTAACCAACATCCTTTCAAGCTATTGTCTTATATCTTTTCACAGATAAATTCCCAGAAAAAACTCTCTTATACGTGTTCCCTCAGGTGAAAATACTCTCTGGAAATTTACCAGTAGTCTTTCATTTCCAAATCTGATCGCCTTTTCTCCATCTTCATCTTTCTTGACCTCTGTGTAGCATTGGACGCTGTTGACTATCCTCTCATCTTTCTTTTCTTGAGTTTTCATAACATTGTTCTTTCTTGGTTCTGCATATACTTGTTTGACTGTTCCTTCCTAGTCTCCTTGCTGAATTATACTTCATGTCAACTAACTATGGACATGCCCCAAGGCTCTCTCCTGGGCTTTCTTTTCTCTACATTCTTTCTTTTGGTGATTTCCTCAGTTCTTACGGACTTAGTTACCATCCTAAGCAAATGACTTCAAAATCTATGGCTCCAATCAGACCTCTCCAGCTGCTTATTGGATATTTTGAACTGAATGTTCCATATGTCTCAACTCACCATATCCAAAACAGAATTTATCTTTCCCCCCCAAACCTTTACTGAAGTTTTCTATATCTATTGAGAGTAATACCATCCTTCCAGCTAGCCAGGTCATCCTAAGTTCCTTAGTCTACCTTCCCCCCCTTCTTCCATATCTAATCATTTGCCATGTCTTATCAGTTCTACTTCCATGATGTCTCTCACAGTCGTCCCCTTCTGGCCACTTATGTGACCATTGCCCTAGGTTAGGGTATCATCTCATTTCACCTGAACTAATATACTAATATGTTAGCCTCCCTGTCTCTAATTTTTCTCTCTAATCTATGCTCCATACAGTTGCCAAAGTAAATTTCCCAAAGAACTCAGCTGGCCATGTCACTGCTTATTAAGCTTAACCCCCCCCACCCCCCAACACACACACCTCTAGGATAAAATACAAACTCCTCTGGCATTTATAGTCTTTCCCTGCCTGGCTTCAACCTACCTTTCCAGGCATAGTATAATTATTCTCCTCGTACTCTTTGGTCCATCCAAAATGCCCTTCTTGCTTTTTCTCATACACTATTTCATTGACTATTTTCATACCTTTGTGTGTCCTCCTTACCTAGAATGCACTTCTTCCCACCATCACCTCTTAGAATCTAGCTTCCAGCAAGTCTCAGCTCAAATGCCACCTTCTCCTTGAAACCTTTCCTGATTTATTCTCCCCTTCCAGCAGCCAAGAATTCCACCCTGCCCCCCACTACCTCGTATTTTGTGTCTCTTTTGTGTGTATAGGTATATATGTACGTATTCTTTCCCCCATAAAATGTAAGCTTCTTGAGGGCTCCAAGAGGGCATTTCATTTTTGTCTTTATCACCTAGGATAATGTCTGGCACATAGTAAATACTGGTCATGCTTATCGACTGTTCAAAAGTAGAATCAAACGCATTCTAAAACCACTTACAAGGAGTCAGCTTTCCTTAACATATGAGAACTTTGTAATGATTTGAACTTTCCAGAAATGAAATTGACTACTTAATGACTTCTGCCATTAAAAATAGTCGAGCGAAAGGGTGAATTACTCCTCGTTGTTAATAGAGTTGTTGATAGATGGGTGGGGGCATTAAATGACTTCTAAGATCCCTTCCAGAAACATTTTGAGCAATATAAAATTATACTGTTAGAGCATATGTTTATTTGGTAGTCCAACATTCATTTAACTCTCCCTCACAAAACTTTTTCTCAGAACTGATTTATGTTACTCTAATATTTCAGAGGCCAGTTGGATTTACATATAGAAGTTCTAATCATGTACCTCATGGAAAAATTCGAGTACAAAAACCAGTGGAAAGGGAATCCAGCATTCACATCTCTCCCCTTGGACAGGGAGGTCATAGCCCATCTTTGGCAGTAGTGCTACCACAAAACCATGTTCATACCAACTCTGTGGGAAAGTCTGTTCAGACACCACTTAAAATTGAATCACAGCAACAAGATCTCAGACAGAGTCCACCTCTTCCTACAATTGTCTCTACACATTCACTGTATCAACCATTCACAGAAGTAGTCAACAAAACACCTGACCTTTCTTTACAATCCAAGTTGATCAAGACAGTTGTTGAAAATACTACCTCACCTGCAAAAAGTTCTTCAGTAATTACCACAGTGGTACCAACCAAACCACAAGCCTGTCTGGGAAGGAATACTGTGAAGATGGATTTTCCATCTTCACAGGAAAATGCAAGTTTTAGTCAAGAAGTAATTTCATCTTCTGTCTGCATCAATCCTAGTTTTGGTGAGTTTTGAACCATCCACACTGGCAGTCTCTCTTCTTTATAGTTTGTCCATAAAGGGAAATAGCAGAAGTTATTTCTATTCTGAAGACTGATTTTTTCACCACCAGAATCCTTTATGGCAGAAATAAACCCAATCCACAGCATATGAGGATACTCCCTTTAGACTTACATTAAAATTTGATTTCAGAAGTAACTATACATGTCCAAAGATTCATTCTATAAAAATCCTAATTAAACCAATCCTAATTTAAACCAAAGATCAAGAAATCTTTGATTCCACTAATAAGTAATAAGTTTTTCTTCATTAGTCAACAAGAATCCATTGAATTAAAATGGTTTGGTAAAAGTAGGAGAGACTTAAAATTACCCATTGCTTTTCTGACTTTGTAGTTTTGGAATAGAAAAAAGAAAAATGAGGAGAGAGTCTTGAATACCTTGAAAGGGTATAGTTCCTCATTCCTACTGCTGCTGGAAACAAGAAGGATTAGCATAATATTCAAGGGGCTTTTGAGATGGTGAAAAAATCTAGATCAGGCAAAAAAAAGATGAAGATTTATGACAGTAAAGAAGTTACCAAATAAAGTGAACATTAAAATAAAAAAGTAGGTGGTAGTATAAGAACTGAAAGAAAAGTATCCTCAGTCACTTCCTAGCTATGTGACACTGGGCAAGTCACTTAACCCCCATTGCCTAGCCCTTACCACTCTTCTGTCTTGGAACCAATACTTAATATTGATTCTAAGATGGAAGGTTAGGGCTTTTTTAAAAGAAAAGTATTAAAAAAAAATTAAAGTCTGGGTGCTGGCAATGGAGAGTTCAGTTCACTTGAGCCTTTTAACCTTAGCCTTGCCTTTTAGTTCCTTTAATTAAAAAAAAAATTAAATATTTTCCCTCAAATCTAAATTATTAGAGTACATTGGTGATCCAAAGAGGAATGTGAAGGTTCTTGGAACATATTTGATGAAAGCTCGTCAAAAGACCAGACCTAAGTATGCAGCACGCTACTTGGTTCGAGTTTTGTTCCCCAAGGAAACACTATTATGTAGCATTATGAGTGTCAGTGCCCGCGGTCGAAGAACTCTGGATCCCAATAAAGTTGCTGCAATAAGAGGTATGTAAAGTATTTGTGAAATAATAATTTAATAAATTGGGAATTTTGTGTAAATTTTGGTGAGTTCATATCAAGTCTGTTGATGAAGGTTAACTATTTATTAAAAATATCAATCTGAATAAAACAAAAAACCTGAGGGGTATGTATATCTATCAAGAACTAAATTTAATAGCAGATCCTTGCGGGGTTTTTTGCAAACTGATTCCAGTTCTTCAGTGCACAAAGCTTGTATTTTTGAAAGTAAGTCTATAATTAATATCTATCTGCCATTGGAGAACAGCATGTGAAATAGAAACATATTCAACCAGAAAAGTTGATAGGATGACCTTGATTCATATTGTTGACACATTACCCTGGCTAAACTTGTTGCTTATATTTCCAAGCAGCTAGGGAATGTTGCAAATACACTGAACCTAGGAGTCATGAGATTCAAGTCTTCCCCTAACAGTCCTTATGATCTTGGCCTCATCTAAAATAAAGAGATTAAATTAGGATCATAAAGCACCAACAAGTATTAATTAGTGTCTTCACCTTTATAGAATTCTGTATTTCTAGCTTTATTTATACTTGATCTTAAGTTAGATCATTAAATGACTTGGAAACTTATAGTATGCCAACTCTTTACCAAAGTTTTGAATAGAACTTAAGACTTGGTCTCTAGATTATCATTTAAGAAACCTCATGGAGAAACTAAAGAGAACTCTGAAGGGCAAACACATTAATTGTGATTCTTCTCAGGAGATAAAGAAAAAAAATCAGATTGGGAGAAGTTGTAATTTAAATTTTTTAAAAGAGTTTTTGACTTTTTATAATTTAAAACATTCCTGTCTATTTTTAAATGGCTAATTCCATCTACAGAGTTTCTTGCAACACATTTTCCTAACTATGATCTGAGTGAATATGGAAAAGACTGGAAAACCTGCATTACACATGTAAATGCTATGATTCGCTGTTTATGCTGTGAAACCAAAACAAGCCCTGTAAGTTAATTTTCATACGTAATATTTCATAATGTTTATAACTGTCACTCCTAACATGATAAATAATATATAATCTTCATGCCAAACTCAAATTCCTTTTACTGTAATGGGAAGTTTTAAAAAAACAATGAGAATGGGAGCTAGGTAGCACAGTGGACAGAGCTTCAGGCTTGGAGTTGAGAGGACCTGGCTGTAAATCTGGCCTCAGACACTCCTAACTGTGTGACCTTGAACAAGCCACTTAACCCTGATTGCCTTGCTCTTGCCACCCTTCTTAGAATTCTTAGAATCCATACCAAGACAAGGGTTTTTAAAAAGTAATTATAATGAGAGCATGCTGCCTTTTTTCCTCTTCGATATGAAGATAGTAAGTCAGTAAGATGAATTTAAGATATCTTTAATGCCTTATTTCAAAAGCAGAAACAAAAATATTCATTCATATTCTGATCTGTTGTTATTCCTCATAAGATGTCAGTGTAGACCTACAGTGCCAGAATCAACGTTTACTTTTTCTGTTAACCAAAATAATGAGGCAAATGGCCATTGGCCCATTTCCAAGCATATAGTCTACTGGAATCCAGTCCTCTAGTGAAGAAGTCCATCTATTTCTCATTATTATTGATTATACATGTATAAATCCCCATTATTTATTTCATATATAGCAGACTAGTTTCTATACAGTTTGTTGTTTACATTTTGCTCTAGAAGACTAAACTTCTGTTTCACAACTTTAAACGACAGAGGATATAAATTTTTCATGGTGAAACAGTGATGAGGATAATGTGTATTTTATAGACAAGTAGTCTTTTTAGATTTTGAGCCTCCTTAATATTTTTTTTTCTGCATTATATCCTAAAGGTAAAAAGCTTGATATGATTTCAGCCAAAAGGCTTCACTGAATGCCTGTAGGAATATAAAATTCACTATTTACAAAACAGGACTTAATCCCCAGTCCCCAAGCTTCCATTCTTCTAATCACCCAGGTTTGAAAATCAGTGCCATCCTCCTCATTATTAATTCCATAGCTAATCACTCTAGTTCAGGCTATCATTACCCATTCATTGAAAGATTAGAGCAGTCTTCCAGTTAGTCTTCTCCCTTCCTTTGTAATATTTATTGGGAAAGGAAATGGAGGATTGGAAAACAGGGTAGATAAAGGGAGGTTTTTAGGAGTTGAGGGGGAGAGAGGGAATATTGCTTGGTGAAGCAAAGGAGAGAGATGCCCCCTGCTGAGAGGAAGCAGCAGGAGTCTGATAAGGACTGTTTGTCCCGGAATGACTGAACTGAAGTTCAACTCCCTCTATGACCAGAAAAGATAGTCCTCTTATCTGACTGCGAATTCAAATAATATAAAGTTTAATAAACAGTTGGGATTGGAGTTCTTTCCTCAGCTACAGAGTTTCGGCCAGGCCCCAGAGACTGGCGGAGGGTTTCTCCCACTCCCGTCTACTCTATATCAGTCCTGCTTTGTCTAATTCAGAATCTTAGCAGTAGACAGAAAGCAAACAAGAACAGTTCTAACCTTCAGAAGCCTGTGTCTTTGGGCTGAACCAAGAAAAGCATGCCACTCCAGACTGGGCTGAATAAGCTCCTCTCTCCTCCAACACCAGGAAGGAAGTCCTAGTCACAAGTCCCAACTGCCACTCCCAGTTGCCCCTTCCCCCACCAACTGTCAGTCTACTTTCCTTTCCACACCTTAAACCTACTCCAGTCCATCTTCTAGATAGCTACCAAAGTGATTTACCTAAAGGTAGGGGTATATTTTTCCTTATCCTTCCTAACTCAAAATCAATTTCAGTAGTTCCCCACTATTCTAGGGTCAAATACAAATGCCTTTGTTTTGTATTTAAAGCTCTTCAAAGTCTGGCCCCTTTCTACCTTTCCCCTTCTTTGGTTTACTTAACCCTTTCAGCGATATTGGTATATTTGCTATATTTCTCGTGTTTTTACACTGTCTGTCCCCCTCCTCCCTGGAATATTTTCTTCTTACCTTCACCTCTTAGAATCCCTGTCTTTCTTCAAGACTCAGCTCAAAGGCTACCTTCTATAGACAGCTTTTTTTGTTTGTTTATTGGTTTGGATTTTTATTAAATTTTATTTTTTTAATTACATGGAAAAACAATTTTTGGCATTTATTTTCTGACATTTTACAATTCACATTCCTTCTCTTCCTGCCCTGCCCTCCCATCCCCAAGACAATAAATAGTCTTAACATAGGTTATACCAGTTCTTTTATGCAATATATATTTCCATATTCCTTATGTCCCCATTGAAGATGCATATCACATATACAATAAAAAGACTCTTGGAGGAAATAAAGGTAAGGATGGCATGCTTTAATCTGAAGTCAGATTCTAATAGTTCCTCCTCTGACTGGGGATGTTTTTTTTTTTTTTTAAATCATGAGCCCTTTGGAGTCATCTTGGAACCTTCTTTTGATGATGATAATTTAGTCCTTCACAATTGCTCATCTTGCAACATTTATGTTACTGTATACAGTGCTCTGCTTCTGTTCACTTTGTCAGTTCATATAACTCTTTCTAGATTTTTCTGAAGTCATCCTGTTCATTATTTCTTGTGCTGCCATAGTTTTCCTTTACAACCATATACCACAGCTTGTCTAGCCATTTCCCGGTTGATAAATACCCCCTTAGTTTCCAATTCTTTACCATTACCAAAAGAACTGCTAAAACTATTTTTGTACAAATAGGGCCTTTTCTCCTACCTATCTCTTTGGGATACATATCCAGTAGAGGTATTGTTGAGTCAAAGGGTATGCAGTTTTATGACCCTTTAAGCATGGTTCCATGTTGTTCTCTAGAATGGTTGTATTAGTGTCTCGTTTTTCCTCCATCCCCACCAATATTTATCATTTTCTCTTTTGGTCACATTACTTAATCTGATGGGTATGAGGTATTTCAGAGTTTTTTTAATATGCATTTCTCTTATCAGTAGTGATTTGTAACATTTCCTCATGATTTAAGATAGTTTTTTTCTTTAATTGCAAACTGCCTACTCATATCCTTTGGCCATTTATCAATTAGGGAATGCTAGGTATTCTTAATTTGGCCCAGATATCTGAGAACTGAGGCCTTTGTCAGAGACACTTGCTATAAAAAATTTTCCCCAATTTGTTCTTTTCCTTCTAGTCTTTGTTGCATGGTTTTGTTAGTACAGAAACTTTTAAATTTAATGTAATCAAGATTATCCATTTCTTTTTTATAATGTTCTCTATGTCTTATTTGGTCATAAATTCTTCCCTTATCCATAAGTCTGACAGATAAACTTTTCATTGTTCCCCCAATTTTTTTTTTGGTTTCCTTCTTTATTTCTAGATCAAATATCCATTTTGACTTTTATCTTGATGTGTGATGTGAGATATTGATTTGTGCCCAGTTTCTGACATGGTTTAACAGTTTTCCCAAGAGTTTTTGTCAAATAGCAAGTTCTTTTCTCATAAGCTCAGGTCTTTGGATTCATCAACCACTAAGTTACAGTGGTCATTAAATACTGCATGTTGATTTCCTAACTTATTTCATTGATCCACTGTTCTGTTTCCTAGCCAGTACCAGATTGTTTTGATGATTACCACATTATAGTATAGCTTGAGATCTGGTACAGTTAGACCTCCTTCCTTCATATTTTTTCCATTCATTCCCTTGATTTTGTTTTTTGACATTTTATTATTCTAGATGAATTTTGTTATTATTTTTTCTAATTCTAGGAAATAATTTTTGGGTAGTTTGATTGACATGACAGTGAACAGGTAAATTAATTTATGTTGGAGTGACTTATATTGGCTCTGCCTATCCCTGAGCAATAAGTATTTTTTCCAGGTGTTTAGGTCTGACTTATTTGTGTGGAAGGTTTTTAGTAATTGTTTTTTAAGTTCCTGCATTTGTTTTCATAAGTATTCCTAGGTATTTATATTGTCTACAGTGAAATGATGGTAGGATTTGGGGGATAGAATTAGATGTTACAATGTAGGGCCAATATCAGAAGAATAAACTTTGGGAAGGCTATCTGTGACTGAGAGGCCTAGTCCAGGCTGAGTCTTTCCTGAGATAATAAACACAGACCACTATGTAACAGGGACAGTCTAAACCCATCAGATCTAAATATCTTTTCATAGAGATTTATTCTGAGTGAATGTCCTACTCTAATTCTCCCTAACTGCCTAAATCTCCAGTCCCTGATCTTAATTAAAACCTTCAACTAGCCCCCCTGACCCCCTTAGTTGGATTTAAGGAAAGGGTCTATGTGAGAGTTTGCTATGGCCAGGGAGGGTTTAGATCCAAAAAGGATTCAGACCCGATCTCACAACCACTGCAAGTGGATCAGGTTCACCAGGAACTGCCTCAATGAAATACAGCAAGCAAAAACAGCAAGCAGGAAAGGACAGGATTTAGCCACCAAGGAAAATTGCAGCCACCACTTCCAGAGATTCTCCAGAGAGAGACAGCTAACAGCCTTGGTCCCAGTCTAACCCTCCTTCAAAGTTCTAGAATCTTCCTGCTGGTCTCATGCCACTTCTCTCTGCAAACTTATACGCTTTCCTTATAACAACAGTTAATTTAAATGGAATTTCCTTTTATAACTCTTGCTGTTGATCTTTGTTGGTGGTAAATAGAAATACTGATGGTTTATGTTGTCTCCTGTAAATTTGCTAAAATTGTTCATTGTTAGTTTTTTGGTTGATTCTTTGGAGTCTTTATATATATACCATTTAATCATCTGCAAACAGTTTCCTTTTTGCCTATTCTAATTCTTTCAATTTCCTTTTCTGTTCTTATTGCCATAGCAAGGATTTCTAGTATAATATTAAATAATAATGGGGATAATGGGCACCCTTGCTTCATCCCTGATTTTATTTGGATAGATTTTAGTTTATCCCTGTTTCAGATAATACTTGCTGATGGTTTTAGATAGATGCCCTTTGTCACTTTAAAGGAACCTTTTATTAAAATGTTGTTTTAGTATTTTAATAAGGAATGGATATTGCATTTTTTCAAAGGCTTTTTCTGCATCTTTGAGGTAATCATTATGGTTTCTGTTGGTTTTGTCATTGATAAGACCAGTTATACTGATAGTTTTCCTAATTTTTACCTGTCCCTTCATTCCTAGATATAAAACTAGTCATGCTGTATGATCCTTGTGATATAATGCTAGCATTTAACTTCTTTTCTCTAAATACATAGATGGGTCTAGTTTTCTTTTTCTGTTTTAGCTCTTCCTGGCATAGGTCTCAGTACCATATTTGTATAATAAAAGGAGTTTGAAAGAATTCCTTCTCCTTATTTTTCCAAATAATTTATGTAATATTAGAGTTAATTGTCCCTTGAATGTTAGTAGAATTCATTTTCTTTTGTAATATTTAGAAATTGGTTTGAAAATACAATATTAGCTAAAAAAAAAGATTGTTGTGGTCACCATTTATAAAATAATTAACCCTTAAGTCATAAGGATGATAGTAGCTTTTAACAATTTAATTTTACTATAAATATTGTCTAAGAAAGAAATAAAGAGGGAAGGAAATAGAAAAATATTTCCTAGCCTTCTACCCTAATCTTACCAACCCACAAGAATGTCTTCCACCCAGAGTGACCAATGCCAAATCGTAGAAAAGCCCCCAACCAAAAATCTCTAGAGAAAGACCTGATCTCCTCTACAGTCTCATTTTTTCCCTCCTTTCTCCACATCATTTCCTTTCCCTGTGCGCTCATCTATCACATCTCAGGAACCTCATAGTCCTTATGACCTGAACCCATAACCCCTAGTTCTGGGTTGCTAATGGGCTTGCTCAGATGAGCAGAAAATTCTCAACCCTGGAAGGAAGGAGTTTCCTTTACACACTTTGATGGTTTGTTCAATTTCTTTTTCTGTGATGGGGTTATTTGAGTATTCTATTTCCTCTTTTATTAATCTGAGCAGTTAATATTTTATAAATATTCTATTTCACTTAGATTGTCAGATTCATTGACATATATTTGGACAAAATAACTCCCAATAATTGCTTAAATTTCTTCTTCATTGGTTGTGATTTCACTTTTTTCATTTATACTGATTTTCTTCTTTCCTTTTAAAAATCAAATTAACCAAATATAAAAAAATAACCATTTATTTTTTCATAAAACCATTTCTTTGTCTTTTTTATTAATTCAATGGTCTTCTTACTTTCAGTTTTATTTCTCCTTTGATTTTCAGGATTTCCAATTTGGTGTTTTTGGGGGGATTTTTTATTTGTTCTTTTTCCAGTTTTTTTAGTTGCTTGCCCAACTCATTGATCAGCTCTTTCTCTATTTGACTGATGTAATTACTTAGAGATAGAAATTTCCCCATAAGTTTAGCTTCGACTGACGTATCCCATACATTTTGGTATTTTTTTCCTTGTTCTCTTTAATGAAATTATTGATTGTTTCTGTGATTTGTTCTTTGACTTATTCATTCTTTAGGATAAGATTATTTAGTTTCAAATTAATTTTTAGTCTTTCTAATAATAAAAGGGAGAGAGACCCTTGGTTGTTGTTAGAGACTAGTGATCAGGTATTTTGGGCAACCTAACTTGCCACAGTATTCCTTCCCAGAGACAGAGAGCAAAAATGTCTATTCTCTGTCTTAGGCCAGAGCACTTTGGTGGTCAAACTGTTTCAGCAATCTGTGTCAGGATAGAGAACACCTTAGGGGATAATTGGTTGGCTAGGAAGTTTTGATGAACCTAGCCTCTCCCATGATGTCCTCTTCTGAATAGAAAGCTGCCTGAGAAAGAGCAGTAACAGTCAACTCAGAAATTTAATGTAACCTGGTCTGAGAAAGGCTCTTTCTCCAGGATAAAAAACCTCCACCCACCAACCTTCTTGATTCTTCTTGATATTGATCTGACTGATTTCATATAATATTTAAGGATTATTTAAGGATAGGACAAGGGTGAGGTTAGGGAAGAGGGTCAACAGGGTTTTAGCTAAAAACACAGGTCAATGGAAGGTCCTTTCAGCCCTTGACTAACAGCAGGGACTGGCCTGGAAGCCCTCTCTGTTTGATGGATTCCTCTATGCTAGCTAATCTAGGCTAAACTAAGATGCAGCAATATTTCTAAGTGTAGCTGGCATGGATGAAGAGGTTCAGGCTTTGGGACTGACTCAGCTTACCCTTCAGAGTAAACCCTCTCAGGCAGTTCTTGAATTTACAGAGAGATGGGATCAGTAAAGAGTCACCGTGGACTTCAGATATGACAGGGAAAATCCTCAAGAATAGGGTTTGTGCCAGTCCTGAAGTGGGTCCAGGAACTTTTTTGTCTCCAGGATTCAGAACTGAACTCCCCCCCGAGTTCATTGCTCTCCCAGAAACCTTTGCTCCCGAACATTCCAACTGCTCCTGCCTGTCATCTCTGCTTCTCCTACATTCCATTTAATATCTGTATAAAATCCTTTCCTTCATTAAATGCATTGAATATAATTTTTATTGTATTATGGTCTGAACATGATGCATTTAATATTTCTGCCTTTCTACTTTGGGTTGTAAGGTTTGTGTACCCTATTATATGTTCAGTTTTTGTGAAGGTGCTACATACCATTGAGAAAAAGGTATATTCCTTTCTATTGTCATTCAGTTTTCTCCTTCTAAAGTTTTATTTAACTTTCTTATTTATTTTTTGGTTAGATCAATCTACTTCTGAGAAGGAAAGTTTGAGATCCTTCACTAGTAAAGTTTTACTATTTCCTCCTGTGATTCATATAACCTATCCTTTAGGAATTTGGGTATTATGCAATTTGGTATTGACATTGTTTCCTTGTCTGTGGTGCCTTCTATCATGATGTAATTTCCTTCCTTAGCTCTTAATTAGATCAATTTTTACTTTTTCTTTGTAAGAGATCATAATTGCTACCTCAGCTTTTTTTACTTTGACTGAAGCATAATAGATTTTGCTCTAGCCTCTTACTTTTGTCTGTCTCCTTGCTTTAGATGTGTTTCTTGTAGACAGTATATTGTGGGATTTGGGTTTTTAACCCCCTCTGCTATCTTCTTCTCTTTTATGGGTGAGTTTATTCCATTCACAGTTATTACTAATTATGCATTTCCCTCTGTCTTAATTTTCCCCCCTTTCCCTTCTTTCTCTCCCCTTTCAGCCTTTTCCCTGTTCACAAATATTTACATCCAACCACCACTTCCCCCCCAGTTCTTCCTCCTTTTTGTTCACTCTCCCTCTCTCCCCCTGGCTTATTCCTCCTTCCTTCCTACTTCCCTATAGGTAAGGTAGATTGATATAACTGCCCGAGTATGAATGTTATTCTCATTTTGAGGTAATCCTAATGAGAATAAATTTCAAGCATTGCCTGCCACATACCTCCATCTTCTCTTCCACTGTACTGACTCTTGGTACTGCTTCATGTTAAACAATTTGCCCCCTTCTATCTCCAGACAGCCTTACCTGAGACTTCCTCTTTAAGTTTACCTTCTATCTACACTATATTTATCTGTTTGTACTCATTCATTTATGTGTTGTCTCTCTCATTACAATGAAAACTTGAGAATGGGCACTGTTTCTTTTTTTCTTTTTGTTCCTTTCCCTGAGCTCACTGTTTAACACCAAGTAAGTGCTTCATAAATGTTTGTCAGTTGAGTGATATGACATTTTGTAGAAGTGTCAAATATCTGTGGGAAAACAGGGACACTAATGCACTGTTGGTGAAACTGTGAACTGATCCAGCTATTTTAGAAATCAATTTGGAATTATGTGAAGAGATTTATAAAACTATATATACCTTTAGACCCAAACTATATATAGACCCAGCAATATCACAACTGGGTCTTCCAAGGACATGAGGGGGGAAAGGAAAAGAACTTTTTCTTTTAAAGTATTTATAGTATCTCTCTTTGTGATGGCAAATAACTGGAAATTGAGGTGATGCCCATCAGTTGGGGAATGGCTGATCAAATTGTTGTATATGATTGTGATGGAATACTACTACTCTATAAGAAATGATGAACAGATTAATTTCAAGAAAATACAGAAAGACCTATATCATATTAGGAAAAGTGAAATGAGTAGAACCAAGAGAACATTATATACATCTACAGAATTAAGTTTTGAAGAAACTTGTGAATGTCCAACTCTAGAAAAAGAATTACTATATAGAAAATTTGAAAGGCAGTTTATACATACATTTCTTTTGGCAATGCCTTCTATAGTGCAGGGATGTGAGGGAAGGATGGAGTTATCTAAGATGGAACTAACAACAAATAAAATTACTTTTTTTTTTAAACCCTTACCTTCCATCTTGGAGTCAATACTGTGTATTGACTCCAAGGCAGAAGAGTGGTAAGGGCTAG
The DNA here is from genome assembly GCF_027887165.1 of Monodelphis domestica. Lineage (NCBI taxonomy): Eukaryota > Metazoa > Chordata > Mammalia > Didelphimorphia > Didelphidae > Monodelphis > Monodelphis domestica. The sequence continues at coordinate 239,410,950 of NC_077234.1, forward strand.
GCAATGGGGGTCAAGTGACTTGCCCAGGGTCACACAGCTAGGAAGTGGCTGAGGCCAGATTTGAACCTAGGACCTCCCGTCTCTAGGCCTGGTTCTCAATTCACTGAGCTACCCAGCTGCCCCCAACAAATAAAATTTCTAAAAATAATAATAAAAAAGAAGTGTCAGTTATTCTTTGTCTATGAACATTTCCTTTATCCATCCTATTCTTTGCCTCTTGTTACTCTTACTATCCATTTATATCTTGCAAAAATTCTACCCTATTCCCCCAAATCCCTTCATTCCTGAATCTCTAGAATAGTATACCAAGCCATTATTTTAGTTTTGAGGTTGGTGGATGGACTATTATTGGCATGTTTGTTGTGAAGCTTTCTTTAATCACAGTTTTATATTTTAGGAGGAAACTGAAATCAAAGATACACTTCCAGTCACCCCAGATTCATCTCTTTATGTAGACTTGAATTATAGTGATGATAAAGATGAAGAAGTCAGTTCTCTGGTATCTCCAAAAATGACTGCCTTAGGAACAAATGAAATACAAAGTTCAACATGGGACAGTAATTCATTATCTGAAGTGTTTCAGTCACCATCTAGGAAATTGCCAACTTCAGAACCTATGCGTGAGTTTTAATATTTTATTCTTTAAGGGGACCCCTGGGTAAAAGGTCCAAAGACTCTCAGCTAGAAAATCCCTAGTCACGTCCACCTTCCCCATATCCCTGGAAACTCCAATAGAGGACATCATCCCTCTGATCCTCCAATCCCATATGAGGTGTAAAGTTCCCTATTCTACATTCTCCAGTCCCCATGCAAGATGTATCCAATAAATCACTGTCATGATAAGATGCAATGTTCTTCTTAAGGTTCTCTGTTAATCATTCCTTGTTTCCATGTAAATAGTTATCTGTTACCATGGGTGTGTAAATGTTGGGTAGTAACCTAGCTAGTTATAAAAGTCCTCACTCCCCTGTATAAATGGAGATTTTTGAACCTTTGACTTCATTCCCCAGAAGTCCTTAGTGTTTCCCCAAATTCCCTATAATCTCTCCTGCATCTCCATGTTGGAGAGATCACGTTATTGGTATTTAACTGGCTGTAACTCCTCCCACTGGCTTTTTTAAAAGTTTTATTCATAATAATAAGTTTTATTAATAATAATAATAAAATTAATAATAAAGTAAAAGGAAGTACCTGAACTCAGCCTGGCCGTGTGAAAAAAAAAAAAAGATCCCATGGATGGAGTTACAGCCAGTTAAATACCAATAACGTGATCTCACCAACGTGGAGATGCAGAAGAGATTATAGGGAATTTGGGGAAACACTAAGGACTTCTGGGGAATGAAGTCAAAGGTTCAAAAATCTCCATTTATACATTAAATAAAGTCACGTAACCTCAGCATCAATTTACCTTTCTGTAAGTTAGAAGAAAAAAATGCTTTTATTTTTGTACATCACAAGGTTACTGAAAGTGTTTTTTAAATATTAGTGACAAATGTGGATGCAACTATATACTAAAAGTAACAGGAACTTAGTACACTAGACTTTTCTCCTTTCAAAAGTCCAAATAAATATATAATAGGTAATCAGTGGATCAGTATAATTTTAATCTGCTTTTAATAGTGGAATAATGTTGGCTTTTCTCCTTATTCTAGTACTTGTACCCCCGAAAAACCTAACTGGAACAAATTATTAATAGCACAATTTTCTCCTTGCCACTGTTGTGCCGCTTTTCCTGCTATTTGTCCATCACGAAAGGATATGCTATAGATATCAATATTTCCCATCACATGGTATCTGTGGTTGGGGAAGTTGAGATAAAGTTAATTATTTGTCCTATGCCCTATGCCTCCCCAGGATTCTCTTTCTTTTAGCACCAGAGTGGTAATTCATACCAAGGAGTCATGATTATTTGTGATGATTTGAGCAGTGATTCCTAGACTTTTAACTCCAGTGGAAATATTGTCTAGTTTGTACCATTCAAGACATGAGATTTGCTTATAGCCTATAAAATCAGTTTCTGTTTCTCAAAGGTAATTCCTTTACAAAAAGAAACTAGGCAGTACAATTTTGTTCAATGTAGTTTTATAACTTTTTATCATATATGAAATATGGACATATTGAGCTTACTATGTTGCTGTGGATTGGTGATAGAAGATAATGAAAGAATGAGATGATACATTTTTAGACTATAAACCTGAAAAATGAAAGAAGTCTCCTAAAATTAATATTTTTTAAATTGCTACAGTGGCTTAGCTTTTTACTCTGACTTTTTAAAAATGGCTCAAGCCTAATATTGAGTAGAAAACATCTTTTATATTTGCTTTAGTACAGAATTTTAGTCTAATTTAATTGTAATTACAATTATATAAATGGAAATAGTGTTTATTTTCAGAAAAAAAGAACCTCTTCGATGTAAGAAAACAGCTCTACCTTTTAAATTACTAGAGTTATAAGATATTTAATTTCATTTGCTCACATAGAAAACCTACCTTTTTATATTAAGTTGAAAAATAAAATAGAAATATATATACTGGTTCTTATCCCATGCCAGATATTTTACATAATTTTCCTATTTTCTCTGGTTCACAGGTGTGTAGGAACAGTATCCTAACTCCTCCTTGCCTTGCAGGTTAGACCAATTTTTCCTTAAAAGGTATAACATTCTTAGAGACTTTATTGGCTCAGGGGACTAAGGACTCGGGCGGTTGATATCACTTCCTTGTCACCTGAGTACAGTGTAACCAGAAGGAGCCAGAGGGACTCTCAGTGCTTGACTTATAGATTGTAAGGAGAGCTTCACTCACTTAAATCAACTAAAGGAGTTCTCAATGCCTATCCTTGTTGAATATTCTTCTCCAGATCTAGCTAAATAAATCTCCTTTTGTTACCTTTTGAATGACCTGTAAGCATCTCATTTTATTTCAAAATTAAACATAAATTACCATGGTACTATCCTGAGTTAAACTCAGCCCAGAACAACAGAATTATTTAACTGTCTTGGGTCCTGGAAACCTGTTATGATTGTTCAAAATGGACCATGGAAATATCTTCCTTTTTTCTTTTTTTTTTTTCTAGAACTTCTTGGTTACCCATGGAGAAATGTACAGCTTCCATTTTCAGTGATCTTTGTGGCAAAGGGAAAGTCCCGTCCAGAATTGTCAGCTCGATATCTTATTCGCCACCTGTTTACAGAGGAAGTACTGGTGAAAAGCAATGTATATGGCAGCTTGGAACATGGCATGTCTCCACTTGATTGTAATAGGATTAATGCTCTCAGAGGTAGGTCTTTGTCCGTGTTCATGTCTTGTACTTATCTTCATAGTAGCTCTTTGTGATTAGATTCTTTTTTTTGTTTGCTCAGTCTTCTAGGGGCCTTCTGGATTTTGGACTTCATATTAGTGCTAGGTTTTGCACACTTCTCAGGGAGCAAGAGCTTCTGTTCTTCTGTGTCCTTGTGCTTTTTCCACAACTCAGTCTGGGTCCCTGCAAATTTTCAGTGATCCAGAGAAAGCTCTGTTCACAGTCCTTTTTGTCTGAGTTCTGAAATTCCATGATTCTGGTTTAGGGTTTGGGTTGTTGGCTTGTGTATGTCTGAATTTCAGTAGATGGCTGCTGGATTGGATCACTGTTAGCCCACTAAGAAGTTCTGCAAATTCAGTGACTAAACTTTTGAATCCTCTTTGGTCTAGGACATTCTTGCACTTGTTATTCTACTGCAGGCTTATGTGCTGGCCTTAAGGGTAGAATTGAATGGCTTCTTTACTGTTGGCTTCAAAGTCACACAGTTAGATTTCTGGAATTTGTTCTTTGCTTATTATTTAGCCAAGGACCTTTTTTACTCATAATCACTCCTTGATGCCCTGGGTCTATTAAGCTGAAAGTGAGTCTGAGCTGAATGCTAGTTTAGGGATTTCCTGGGATTTCTTTCTGCCCTACTGCTTCCTGTCCTCGTGTTCTAGCTAGACCTTCCTTCCAGGGGTGCTAGAATGTCTCCTGCTATGGGTTTTCTTGATCATCCTGGTCCAGTGTCAGCAAACTTTGCTTCTGTCTCCTTAATCTGCCCTGGGCTACAAAAATGACTTTTTATGCTTTTTGGGAGATGGGATGGGGGGTTTTCCTGATCTGGTACTTATTTGTTAGGGAGGAAGTGTGTTAGGTGAGCAGGCAAAGATTCTTCCTCTCACTCTACCATCTTGATTCTACCTCACCCTCACCTCCTTTTAAGGATATATCATGGAGTTCCAAATGAGGCTTTTGTTACTCCTACTTTGATTAAGGGACTATTTCAAACACAGAAAAAAATTTCATCCATTAAACTTGTTCAGTTTATTAGACTGTTTATATAGTACCACCCTATAGATTGTTGTCCCCTAAAATATAGAATGTATACATTCTGTAAAAGTTAAGAAGTAAAGCAATGTATAAAGCCCTGCTTTTTCCATTTAATTTGTTTCAAAGAAAAATGATCACTTATATAAGTGGAAAACTGAAAATGGTTTCTTTAGGAAAAAATTTCAGGCTCAATTTTGCAGTTCTGTTTTATATTTGGCATATATAATAAATATTTTTCCCATTTAGTTTCATTTCTTTGACTAAGTATGATTATAATATTTACAGTAGCAGATAATATAAAAAGTAAATACTTGTGGAAAATTATGGAATTTCTATTGTTTGCCTTTTTAAACTTAACATAAGGACTAAAATATAGTTCTGGTCAAGAGAAGTGGTAGCAGAGCATCTAGAGCCATGTTGGCCAATCCACGGCATGTGTGTCTTGGTGTGCCCAAGGGGACTGTCCTGTTTCCCCTCTTTGTCACAACTGAGGACATTTTTTTCATGCCCCACTCCTCTGTTCAACAGCCCAATACAAGAACTTCCTCCCCCCAGTGCAGTTTGGGGATGCGATCTCTAAAAGCTTCACCAACACTGATCTAGAGTATCATATTCAATTCAAAGTGCCACACTTTAGGGAGGACATTGGAAAATTAATGAGCATACAAAGGAGGGCAACCAAGGATTATGATTATCTGTAAACCATATGAAAAAATAGATGAAACAAAAGTGAATGTGTATTTTTAGTTTGGAAAAGAGAAAGCAGGTGTGAGAGTTAAAATTTGGGGGGAAACTGAGGCAGGTAGAAATTAGTTTCTCTCTGCAAGGAGTATTATGTTTTTATGAACTTTATTAAAAAAAATACAGAATAAGAAAGCACATGTCTAGGCCCAGAGAGGCCCAGACAACCTCACCTACATCATGAAAGAGACGTGTCTGCTGGGAAACGGAAGTAGAAAAGAGACCCAGTAGCCTTTACAGCCAGGTTAAATAGAAAATTTTGACCTCGCCCAGGTGGAAATCTCAGTGAGATTAGAGGGCATTCTGGGAGTTAAAAAGGACTCCTCGGAAATGGAGTCCCAGGTTCAAGTCTCCATTTTTATAATCCCCGTGTGATCATTTGGAAAAAAAAAATAAATTTTTTTTCCCCAAAGGATCATGAAAACATAATCAACTTAAAGATTACAATAATTTGAGGATAAGCGAGGGGAAAAAAAAACCAATAATTGCTGGACGCATTGACAAAAAGCCAATTAGGGGGAAGTCCCCTTTGGCATGAAAGTATAGATACAAATAAATGTTCAATCAACCACACCCAAAGTTCATTCTTGTGCAGCTTGTGGTCTGGAGGCTTCTTCATGGTGTCTTCTCCAACAGTTCAGTTTCTGAATTCAGGGAAGTAGCATCTTTCTTTACCTAAAATTCTTCTTTAAAGGGAATTTAAACTTTGCAATTTAAATAATGATATTTTTTACATTTCCGCGTGTTGTCGGTGATTGAAAAACACAGGATCACTTAGGGATGCATAGCTGAGTTATGAGGTATAGGAACCAATTGGTAAGAGAAATTTAAAAGATATCAGAAAAATCCAAATAAAAAAGAAAATACTAGATAAAATATAGACTATCCAAGTCTTATGTGTAAAAATTCTAAGCAAAAGAAAAATAAATTTATAACAGGTACTTGAATCAGGGCCCAATTAAAATGAAAGAAAATCTTAATACTGGTGACATGTGCTTCAAATATAAAAAGGAGAGAAAAAAATAAACCTGAAATAGTATATTGCACATGCAAGAAAAATATAATAATAAAAATGTAGCTTATAATCATTGACACACTGTGTCACTTAAGAAAATGTAGAATACAAGACTTTCTCACCAAAAATGAGATCCATTTCCTCTTCATATCTGGCCATGATCCACTGTGAGTGGAAGCAAATGAATTAAGCAAGGTAGCATTTTTCATTGTTAAAGAACAATAGTATAAATATGTAGTTATCAATTTCCCCAAAATTCTCAATAGCCCAATTAATTACAATAGCAAACAAACACACAATAATTTTTACACGAGTTGCTGTATGGCATTTTAAAAAACCTATGAATTGATGGATATTTTTCACAAGTTTTTACAAACGTAGCAATCTTTCAACCTTGGTAATAAACATATTTTTAAACAAAGTAAGACTCATTTTCTGTTTAGAACATCATCAAGAAATCTAGATATTCTGGTGGAAGTAAAGTAGTGAGCTAAAGAGTTATAAATGAGTGGTGCTCCTTTTTTGGAGGCTTTTTAGGGGTACAAATGCCCTGAGATTAACTGCCCAACTTCCATTCACATATTTAGAAATACGGGAAGGTTGGGGATTATAAAATGTATTTCACTTCAGCTACTAGAATGGGCCTTACCTCGTGGTAGGGGCAGGCAAAATAATCAGAGATTGTTAAAAATTTTTTTTTCTAAAAATCATGTTTAAAAAAAAAAACCCTTAAAATCAATTGAGATACATAAATTTTAATTTAATTAAATTTAATTAAAATTTAATGAGCACATTAAATTTTCCAAAGGTTGTTATACAATTGTAACCAGTTCTGATGAAGTCCATCTATCCTCTATGTGACAATTTACAAAGTCAAAAATAGAAAAGCTGTTTTTTCATATATGGGTTTAATTACAATGATATTTGTTCAATATGGTTATAGGGGAAAAGCAACAGAATTTAACAGTAGTTAAAACTCAGTACATTAAAATGATTCAGTGTAACAGAATAATATTGAATGCAGTAACATATGAACTTAAAATCACAAAGTTAAATCTTAAACAAAGCAAACAGTAAAATGCAATAGAATATAGAGATTTTTAAAAATATTTTATTTGATCATTTCCAAGCATTATTCATTAAAGACATAGATCATTTTCTTTTCCTCCCCCCCACCCCCCGTAGCCGACGCGTAAATCCACTGGGCATTACATGTTTTCTTGATTTGAACCCATTGATATGTTGATAATATTTGCATTAGAGTGTTCATTTAGAGTCTCTCCTCTGTCATGTCCCCTCAACTGCTGTATTCAGGCAGTTGCTTTTCCTCGGTGTTCCTACTCCCACAGTTTATCCTCTGCTTATGAATGGTGTTTTTTTTTTCTCCTAGATCCCTGCAAATTGTTCAGGGACATTACACCACCACTAATGGAGAAGTCCATTACGTTCGATTATACCACAGTGTATTAGTCTCTGTGTACAATGTTCTCCTGGTTCTTCACCTCTCGCTCTGCATCACTTTCTGGAGGTTGTTCCAGTCTCCATGGAACTCCTCCACTTTATTATTCCTTTTAGCACAATAGTAGAATACAGAGATTTTTATAACCCATTGGAGTCTGAAATGCCGTAAAAATATAACCTCTAGTATCTTTAAAGTTCCTTGGGTTTTTATCCATTTAGATGCCTATTGTCGGAAGGCAAAGTGCTAAGGGCTAAGCAATGGGGTCCAAGTGATCTGCTCAGGGCCCCACCGCAATGAAGTGACTCAGGCCATATTCCAACCCAGGACCTCCAGTCTCTAGGCCTGGCTCTAGGTCCACTGAGACACTCAGGTGCCTCCCCAAAGTTAGCTAAAAGGTTGTACAGAGCTGAATTTTTTCCCTGACACACAGGTGAAGTCAATAAAGGGATCAATGCAATTAAAAGATATCCTTGTAACATAGCCATGCTTTTAAGTTCCTGTTTTGAAAGAATCACTTTCTTCTTTCCCTCTACTTTCTCCCCTCCTAAGATCCTCTGCCAATACCTCTGTTTTTTACCAGCTAGTAGAAATGAGTCCTGAGTGATGAGCGATCTGCTCCAAGGCTAGAGTTTGTTGGGTAGGCAGGTCACCAGGTGATCACAATCTGGGTTAAACAGGGACCAGGTGAGTGAGAGAAAGACCAGGAGCAGCAGCTGGAGCAGGAGCGGGCAGCTGGGGTGGGCAGGTGAGCTGCAATCTGGGTCAAACAGCAAAACCGTCTGGAGTGGAGGCCAATTTTTGCTGGACTGGGATTGCCTGGGCCAGATGAGGGAGAGACCACTGGGGTGGGCAGGGCCGGGATAGGAATGCAGGAAAGCAGGGCCGGGAGCCGGAGCAGGGCTGAGATGAATCAAAAGGCTTGGAGAAACGCGGCTTAGAAATCATTATCTATGATATCCTTCTTAAAAAAAAAATTAAGAGTCTTTTGTCCCATTAGGTTGCCAAACGGTGAGAGTTAAAATTTTGGGGAAAACTGAAGCAGGTAGAAATTAGTTTCTCTCTGCAAGGAGTTTTATGTTTTTGTGAGGTTTATTAAAGGTTAAGGATTAAAGAAAATACAGAATAAGAAAGCACATGTCTAGGCCCAGAGAGGCCTAGACAACCTCACCTACATCATGAAAGAGATGCGTCTGCTGGGAAATGGAAGTAGGAAAGAGACCCAGTAGCCTTTACAGCTAGGTTAAATAGAAAATTTTGACCTCGCCCAGGTGGAAATCTCAGTGAGATTAGAGGGCATTCTGGGAGCTAACAAGGACTCCTGGGAAATAGAGTCCTAGGTTCAAGTCTCCATTTTTACACAGGTGGGATCTAATAACTGTTTCTAAATACTGAAGGACTGTTTTGTGGAAGATCTTATCCTTGTAGATCTAAAAAGTAAAACTAGGGCCAATAAGAGGAAATTACAGCGACAGAGATTTTATTTCAGCATAAGGAAGAATATTGTAATGATTACAGTTACCCATCAAGGAGGCATGTTAGCTATAAAAGTAGTAATTTCTGAGTTCTAAGAAATATTTAAACAAAAATTTAATTTAAAGTCAGATTTGAAGACCTCTAAAATCCCTTTCTAATCCAGTGATTCTTTAAGATTCTCTGATTCAGAAAACTCTACTGGGAAGAAACAGTCATGCATGGAAATGTCTAGTTCCTACAGAAATTTTGGTTGTAAGTTCTTGGAGATGAATGGCTTTAATTTTTGTATGTATATCCATCGCACCTGGCAATTGTCTTACACTTATATGCTTTTTGAATCTGTTGCATACACAGGATGAAAGACTGGCCTGCTGTTTAAGAATTCTTTATATATAAAGGTTATCAAGAAAGAATTGTAAGAATCAGCAGCTTTATAGGCAACAAATACCTTCTCCTGTCTTTCAAGTTTGGTCTAAAATATTTTATTAAGAAGTTAGAATCATATGTAATTCATTGAACCCAGTACATAAAGCAGATTCAAGGTAGTATCTAAGTAATGAATACCAAGTTACTTCCATGTTCTTACAAGTCCTAAAACAGCAAAATTCCAGATGTTTGGTTGTTATATATTATAAGATTTAATTCAACAAACATTTAAACCAGCAAAAGACTTCTATTTCTCTGCTTATATAGAAAGACTCTTGAAGATAATTGGTAACAGACATTGTAATTTAGAAATGATGATATCAATATTACTGCCCTTTTAAATGAAAGGACTTATGAAAATAATAATTGTTATAGTCCATGTGGTTTAAATCATTAAAGGCTAAATTCTGTTACTTCAGGGCAGGCATCTGCAACTTCTCAGAAATACAGTGCCAAGTTGTTAACTACAGGGCCCTAGGCATAGGAGGGTGAATTTTCTGGTGTAAGAGGACCTAAAGGCCTGGTCAGAGCCTTGCCATTCTACCAATCAAAGCTTTCTTAAGGTTAATAATGATCCTCCTTTTTCAATGCAAATACTTCAGAGGAAAACCGTTATATCAGTTGGTTGATTGATTGTTGTCCTTCAAACGCGAAGAGGTCCAAAATGACATCACTGTGTCAGGGTAGTATAGAGTGTGTCTGACTGGTTGATCAGACCAGATATGACTTACTCATGAGCTTGGAAGACTTTACCACAGGTCAGGCATAAGTAGCCCATATAGACGTTTGGGATGGAGATGTTGCTAAATTTGCCCATTCAATGTTTCTTTTGAGCTACTGCAGTTCTGCTTTTCTCATAGAGCACAGCACCTTCTTTGATGTGAGCATGCCATGCTGGATGGTCCTGTTCTAGTGTCTCCCATGTCTCCCAATCAATACCAAAGTTATTCAGAGGGACCTTGAGCGTGCCCTTGTAGCATTCTGATATCCTTGTGAGCACTTGCTATATGTGAGTTCTCGGTAAAATAGTCTTTTAGGCAAATGTACTTTTGGCCTTCAAAGAATGTGGCCAGGCTACTTGAATTGTGATCTTTGCTGTAGGGTTTGAATGCTTGGGAGTTTAAGAAGGGACTTTTCTGTACAATATCTTATCTTGCCAGGTGATCTTCAGAATCTTTCTAAGACAATTGAAAATGGAAGAAATTCAATATTGTAACAGTTAAAATTGACTGTCATAATTAAAATTTAGGGGAAACCGAGGCAAGTGGAAATTAGTTTCTCTCTGAAAGGAGTATTATATTTTTAGAGTTTTATTAAAGGTTGAAAATATACAAGTAAGAGAAGCACATGCTAGGTGCGCCGAGAGGCCCATTTTAACCTCACCTATATCATGAAAGAGCCCTCTGCTTGTAAGCGGAAACAGGAAAAAAGGAACCCAGTCGCTTTTACTGCCAGGTTAAATACCCCATCTCACTCTCAGCCCAGGTGAGATTACAAGGCATTCTGGGAGCCAGAGCAAGGACTTCTGGGGTTTGGAGTCCAGAGTTCAAGTCTCCATTTTTACATTTCTCCGTGTGATCATTTGGGAAGAAGGATTTCCCCAAAGGATCATAAAAACAATTTATGACAATAATTTGAGGATAAGAGGGGGGGAAAAGAACAAAACCAATAATTGCTGGACGTATTGACAGAAAGCCAGTTAGGGGGCAGTCCCCTTTGGCATGAAAGTATAGATACAAATAAATGTTCAATCAACCGCACCCAAATTTCATTCTTGTGCAGCTTGTGGTCTGGAGGCTTCTTCATGGTGTCTTCTCCAACAGTTCAGTTTCTGGATTCAGGGAAGTAGCATCTTTCTTTACCTAAAATTCTTCTCAAAAGGAATTTATTTTTTTTTTACAATATTCTGGCATGATGCTGGTAGACTGGATTTCACAGATGTATAGCAATATAGTCTGCACATTGATTCCATAGACCCTCACTTTATTAGGCAGAATAATACCTTTTCTCTTTCACTTCCTTTGGAGCCTCCCAAAGACTAAGCTAGGTCTGGCAGTTTGTACATCAACTTCATCATCCATGTGTACATTCCTGGAAAGTATATTGCCATGGTAAGTGTACTTGTTCACGATATCCAAAATTTTATTTGCTGTAACTGATAGTTCCACATGTGGATAGTGACTGCAAAAGAACCCCTGTTTTCTTGGTGTTAATTGTCAGGCCAAAATTAGCACAAGTAGCAAAGAATTGATCCATATTCTTGCATCTCAGTCTCCATGGCTGCATTGAGTGCATAATCATCTGCAAACAGAAAGTCATGCAGCAACTCTCCCTCTACTTTTCTATAGTCTTGACTTTTAGCTTTAAAAGTTAAATAACTTACCATCAGTGTAGTAGCCGACCTTGATGCTGTTTTTATCTTCATTGAAGTCATCAGACGACATTGCTGAAAACATCATGCCAAAAAGCATCGGAGCATGGGCATCTCTGTGGCTCAGTGGCTAGAGAGCCAGGTCTGGAGATTGGAGGTCCTGGCTTCAAATTTGTCTTTAGATACTTCCTATCTGTGTGATCCTGGGCAAGGCACTTAACCCCACTTGCCAAGCCCTTAGCATTCTTTTCTGCCTTGGAATCAATACTTAGTATCAATTCTAAAATGGAAGGTAAGGATTTAAAAAAAAATAAGCATGGGTGCAAACATGCAATCTTGCTTCAGTCCACTGGTGGGAAAATGCAAAAGCATTAATTCATTATCCAGATCCTATGCAAGTCTGCTCTCATGGAACTGGAATACATCCTGATGAACTTCTCCAGGTCATGATCTTCTGCAAGCCCTCTCAACTGACAGTATTAAAGGTCTTGGTCAGATCAATAGATGTTGTGTACAGACTTCTATTTTGCTCTTTTCATTTTTCCTGGAGCGGTCAGGCAGCAAACATCATTATCAACTCCTTTCTGAAGCCACAGTGGCTCTCAAGTGACCATTTTTGAAGTGAAGGATCAGCCTTATTAAGAATAGACTCTAGCAAGAATGTTGCCAGCAATGACTAGGAGAAAGACCTCTTCTTTCCCCACCATGATAGTCATAGCATAACCTATTTCCTTTTATAAAGATAGACAGTAGAGTCATCCTTGATCTCCCCTGGGAGATAACCTCCTCTTGCCATATTTCTGGAAGACTTCAATCAGCTTTAGTATGAGCCCTGGACCTCTTATTTTGTAACTCTGCTGGAATGAAATCAATGCTGGTTGCTTTGCCAAATGAGAGTAGACTATTGGCATTCAAAACCTCTTCAGCTCAATTGACTCCAACCCGAGGCCTACAGTCAATGGTTTCAGCATTGATTTGATGACACTGTGGAGAATGCTATGGAAGTAGGCAGATCAACTCTCTAGGAGTGTGGCTCCATCATCACTAAAAGTTGAGATATGCCATGTGTCTTTGGCCCATAAATAGCTTTCAGAGCATCATAGAAGTGCTTTGGGTTGTTACTATCAGCATAAAACTGATTTTCACCAAAACTTACTCTTCAGAGCAGCTAATGGAGCTTCAGCTATAGCATTGGATCTCAGTGGATAGAGCACCAGGCCTGGAGTCAGGAGATCCCAGGTTCAAATCTGACCTCAGTTATTTCTTAGATGTATGACCCTGAGCAAGGCATTTAACCCTAATTGCCTAATCCTCAGTGCTAAGACAAAAGGTAAATATTTTTTTAAAAAGCCTCTTCATCATGACACTACTATTTCTGTTAGTAATGCCCTGATTTCTCGTGTTTGAAAGCTTATTATTCAATTAATTCAGTGAACATTTATTATGCACTTACTATGTTCATAATGTAGTAAGCCCTAAATATACAAAAATAAAAAATTACACAGTTCTTCATATTAAGGAATTCGCATTCCCAATATCCTAACTGCCACCTTTCCCTTTGAGACTTAGTTCACTCCTCAGCCCTGGTCTTGAACTAGTTCTCCCTTTTGAGGAACAGTACAATTCTCTCCCAAATCTTCAGTCTTCTTCTCTGATATCAGCAAGCAGGCAAACCTGATCTAAATTTATTCTTGAGAACATACAGGGCAGGGAGAGTGAGGGTATTAGGTGAGCAAAGTGGGAGATAGGAATCCCTACAGATTAGCAGCTGACCTCCCCCCAAATCCTGAGGGGTTCAGGCTGTCTGCCTAACCCTCCTTTTGGTCAGTTGTTGGGTTTGTCCTTCCTCCTAAGATAATCTGGCTACGAGTTGAAGTTCAGGACAGTTTAGGGGAAGAGACATCTTCTCAGTAGACAGCTTCCTATAAAGTCCCAGTCTACTTTTGTCTTCAGCTTGAAGCAAAGAGATTTAGGGGTTCAGCCTCCATCTCAGTGGTCCTCCTCTCAGACTGTCCACTTCAGCAGAGAGCTGACCAGAAGTAGGATGGCAGTTTCTTAAATTCTCCCAGCTCATCTGTTCCTTCTTGGAATCTTGAGTCTTCCTTATCCCTCCCCCGCTTGAGCTGTTCCTTTGCATTGCTGGATCTGATTTTTCTTCTCCTTTTGTAACTTCTCTCCTATACTTACTTTTCTGAAGTAATCTCATTTGAATTTAAGGTTTCCACCAATTTAGGTTGCTTTAACTCTTCCTCATTTGTGCTCCATCCTAATGCTCATAGTGTTTTTTTAATGTTTGGAATACCTTTTCCCTCATCACTCCCACTTTTTAAAATCTTAACCATCCTTTTAAGATCCAGCTCAAATGCTAAATGTTCCCTGAAACTTTCTATGATCCCCCTACATGACATTCCCTCCTTCCAATCAGAAACAATCTCCCCCCAAACCTCTTGGAAGACATTATACTTTGTTCTTTCCTTGTGCATTTTTTGTGTATTATTTTCTATCATGGTTATTTTTCTATGTAGCCTATGGCCCTACTACTTTCTAAATTATGTGACAGGAAGAGATTTTCTTACCTTTTTTTTTTTAATAAAACCCTTATCTTCTGTCTTGGAATCAATACTGAGTATTGGTTCCAAGGCAGAAAAGTGGTAAGGGCTAGGCAATGGGGGTCAAGTGACTTGCCCAGGGTCACACAGCTGGGAAGTATCTGAGGCCAGATTTGAACCTAGGACCTCATGTCTTTAGGCCTGACTCTCAGAGCTATCCATAGAGCTACCCAGCTGCCCCCCGATTTTCTTACTTATTAATCTAGGTCTTGTCCCTAGAAGCTAAAACTGTGCCCTCCTAATAATAGGGACTTAAGTACAGGACTCTTGATTGAATAAAATACATGAAAAACTTCTGATGTTATTATTCTTTTCCAAAAACATATTTCAGTTTCCTTTTATCACTAGATGGCAGGCTATAGCCTCTGAAAATGAATTGATTAAAGATGATAGAACTAAAATATAGATAGATATTAGATGAATATGAAATGAAAGATTAACGCATTACAGGTAAGGGAAAAGGCAAGAACTTGTTTTTTTAGTTAAATCTGTAAATCATAACTGGTGTAAATATGGCAAATACAGACTGCTCACTGAATCTTGAAATATCAGGACAGTAGAAGAGCGTCCCATTTGAAATTTGAGTGATATAAGTTTCTAACAAATAAAAGGTAATCGTTTAACCTCCCTTAGCTGCAGTTGCCTCGTTTGTACAATGAGAGAGTTACCTAAAAGCTAGAACTCTAAGTATGACTTTACCTAGCAGGTAATAAGTACATAGAGTAATTAGGATATATAAATATACCCAAAGAAATAGAAATTTTCAAAAATATGAATTTGTGAGTGACAAAAGCATAAGTAGCTACTAAGAGAAGTTCGAATGTGCCTAATATTTAAAGTTGGTATCAGGAAAGAAAATCCTATTCCCACAAGTGGTACAGAATTTCAGCCTTTAGTGTCAGAGGTCGGCCAAGGGGATCTTACAGTTATGGGAATTCCCATGTTATTTGTTTTGACTATACAGGTACCATAGAGGTCGAAAACTCATCACATCAAGTTCTAGGACGTGCAAATATACATGCCGTCCCTTGCATTAGAAAGCAACATTGCCTATTTAAATTTTTTTTCCAGTCACTCTTAGAACCGAAGCCTTGGCCCTAACTGAGGTCATGAAATGAAGTAAACCTGACTGATCTAGAGAACAAGCCCCAGGGTCAGCTCTAACCAACGGAGGTTACTAACCTCAGACACCTTTGACCAGTTTTTGGCTTGTCCCTCCTGAAAATTAGTGCTAGTTTGTCTGTCTCTCATCTTTATAGATCACTCTTCACCTTAAAGCATATACAGATTTTTCCTGGGTTTGTTTTGTTTCTTTGTATGATAACAGACTTTCCAAGTCTGTGTCAGTCAAATCTCATTAAGGTGTGCTTTGCCATTTGAATGTTGACAAGTGATTGGTCGAAACAGATCTGGATGGAGTTGTGTCTGGATGATTGTAGTTGAAACTGACTGGTGCGGTCATGGTGAACATTTTAATAGCTATGAAGCATAAGCGAACTTGGTGCTTATTCCAGATCGTGCCTCACTACCACAAAGTAACTGGTGGTGTGGCTTTGTTTTTCCACTAGACTTTCTCCAAGAGAACTATCCATCTTACGACCTCACGGAAACTGGCTACGACTGGAAAGCTTGTGTGGCTGCTATCAATAGTACAATCCGAAGTCTTCGACATGACCATAAGAAAGCCTCAACTGGATTCTGCAAGAAAACATCATTGAATGAGAAAAATCCTTCCCCAAACCCTTCTGGAGTAAAGCCACATGAGATACCATTAACTTAATGGGCCATTGGTTCAGTCATCTCATTTAAGTCTCATGTATGTGTCTCAAGTTGTAATCTTTAAACTTGTTGGTGCATTGGCAGAGGAGAATTGCAGGAAATAATACCCAAATGACAGGAAGAAACAGATTCTTGACTAAATCCAAATCTTATTCAATCCTAATAGTAGGTATAAGTGGTTTCATAAAAGTAAAACACTGCGCATTTTTAGGCAGTAAAATGGCTCTGTTGAACACGTTTTAATCAAGGCAGTGCACATTGTTGTGTAAAGGGATAAAAGTAGCCAAAATGAGGATTTCCTTGAAATGAAGGCACAGAAGCTCTCTGGTAGAAGAGTTGAGAGATATTCCATTTCTCATAAGCAAGGAGCTTAAGTTCAAAATTCACTGTCATTCTTGAAAAGCGCTACAAAGTTTATATAGAGCTAAAATTCCCTTTTGATTGGCTCTCTCTGATTCTCAGTAGAAGCTTCCTGAAATTAAGAAGATGGAGGTGGCCTCAGATTTCCTGAAGCAGTGACTATTCTTTTGCTGAACTCATGAGAGCACATAGGGCATTAAGCTAGAGGCCCCTCTTTGTTGCGAGCCAAGTAGCAATCATACATATGTTGAAAATGAATATGAAGAAAAAAATTTTTTGTAGTTCTTTTAGTTCAATTTGAGTTACTTGATTTTTCAGAAAAAAAGTCATCATGAAGAATGAAAGGTAACTACACAGACTACTTTTTCAGAAGTACGATTTCTGAAATGTTTCTATGAACTCGAGTATGTTTTCTAGATTGCCTCTGGAATACTATGAAAGTTATACATTTTAAATTAATATGTAAAAAGTTTTGAGTTATAAATGAATACATTTTTTCTTTTCATTTCATTTCTTTCTTTCTTTCTTTCTTTTTTTTACCAGAAACTACTTCAAGGAAAAGAGTCTTCTGGGCATCTAGGTGGCCCAATGGGTATAGAGAGCCAGGCCTAGGGTCAGGAGGACCTGGATTAAAATCTAGCCTCAGATACTTTCCAGCTATGTGACCCTGGGCAAGTCACTTAACTCTGCCTAGTCCTTGCCCTTCTGTCCTAGAGTTGTTGTACTAAGACAGAAAGTCAGGGTTTTAAAAAAAGAAAAAGGAAAAAAAATGTATCTTAAAGCATCTAATTAGAGTTATTATGTTGATTTTCACCCCACTTTAAAACCCTACTTTTAGTGTAAATTTAGATTTTATTTTTAGCTGAATAAAATACTCTTATTTTAAGAAAGTACTTGAATGTTTCAGCCATACAGAATAAATGTCAGTCTTTAGATGTTCTTAACTTGATATTTGTATCTGTGAAACATTTCTGTTGAATGTTAATGCAATTTATTTCAATAATAACAATGCCATCAACTCCATCTACTAGTTGAAATTTTGCAGAGCTAATTTTTATAAGTCTTATTATATTCTTCAAAAGGTAAATGTTTAATTTGGCTTTCAGCAATCAGCTTTCAACTCTTTGTATCCGTTTTCTTAAGACATTTAATCTATGACTAACTTAAAAGTAATCAAAATTAAATTGTGAGTGTATATGTGTGTGTATATATATATATGAACTCTTGAATTGATGAGAGAAGACTTAGACTGACATCTATATAGATCAACCAAACCAAGTGATTTTGGTAAAAATTGTAAGATTTGTAGAATGGATGTATATTTTTATCTTTAGAAAATTGAAATAAATTCAGAGTATTTTAATAGTAATAAAGTCTATTTTAGACTTTTTTTAAGAAGTCAAGATGAAAAGATTTAGATATTTAAGAAACTTTTTATTGGTATGTGAAATTGGGCTAATTTAGAATGACTACACAGGCAAAAAATGGTAAAAAAAAAAACTGCCATAGAGGAAGATGTGAGAAACCCTCCTGGTAAATCCATTGGATTTGCTCTTCAGTTTATGTGTATACTCCACAGGCATGGGTACATTTCATCTGCTATCGAGGGTTTAGTGTACATTTTGAACACATAAGATATAGAGTAGACCAGGAATTCACCAAGTTAAATGTCATTAAGGTAAATTTCTATTCTGTGTTTCTCTATGTACTTCCTAAAATAGTCTCAGAATTGAGGCAGATACAAAAAAAAAAATCCTAAACTTTTCCAGACAAGAAACATCTTTCATCAAGACCTTACTGTAGGAAACATCACTTTTCAGAGTACCTTTTAGCTCAGGATAATGCTGAAGATTTGAATCAAAATGTGTCTACTTATCTTGAAGAAAGCTTATTCAATTAGTACATGTAATATAAATTTTATTAATGTTTTTGTACTTTATTAACTAATTACCTTTTTCTTTATCTTTATTTATTTTAGCATTTAATCCTTAATTATTAACTTTTCATAGTTAACCTTAATGTACTAATATAAATACCAATCTAAAATATTTCTCCAGAGGATTTATTTTTTACAAATAGAAAAATGAATATTTTCAACTTATTTCTTAAATATAACAACTTTAAAAATAAGTTATTGAAATAACATTTAAAAACATGTTTCTTACACCTGTAGTTCTATGATATGTGAATGTTCTTTTTGATAAAAAAGATAAAAAAGATAAAAAAAATTGTTTTGATAAAAACAATTTTCACAATATTTGTAAAACATTCCTTGCTATTAACCAGTTGGTTCTTTTTAGTGAGTTACTTGGCTATATGCTTAATACTTAGCTAAATACTTTGATAATTGACAAAGAAAAGAGAATAATTGGACACAGTCATTTCCTCATGGTTGCCTAGAGTCTTAAGAATTTTGAAAACTTTATAAAAAGTATTTTGAGTTAATATATGGGCCTCAGATGTACATGTATATGTATATCTTCATTTGTCAGGTATTTTTATTTTAAACAAGAAAGTCTTAAATCTTAAAAGAAGCTTGATTTCTGTTTATTTTTTATAACTTCATTTCATATATATAATATGCAGAATTATTTCATTGTCCATTTCAGCCTCAGTGGAAAATCTCATGGCTTCAGACAGTTCTATATTATTGTGCCTGTTCAAAATAACAAGTCTGAAAAGATGATACAGTTAAAAGATGTCTCCAACCCCAGCATAATAAGGAATATAAGTAGATTTATTTTTCATGAACATTTTTCAGATAGAATGGTAAAGAAACAGATGATGGTTTTTGTTCAGTTGTTTTTCAGTCTTATTCAGCTCTTTGTGACGTCATTTGGGTTTTCTTATAGAGATACTCAAGTTGTTTACTGTTTTGTTCCAGCTCATTTGACAGTTGAAGAAATGGAGTCAAACAGGGTTAAGTGACTTGCCCAGAGTCACATAGCTAGTAAATGTCTGAAGCCGGATTTTAACTCAGGAAGATGAGATTTCCAGACTCCAGGACTAGGACGCTCGGTACTGTACTACCCAGCTGCCTCCCTAGATATGTTTAGCAGAAAAATAATCAGAAAACACCATTAACAGCATTTTTAGAAGACTTTAAGTCTGTGGTTCCCAAACTATGCACGGTGGTACTAGGAGGTACCATAGCAATCAGGCCATCAGGATATTTAAATTTTTCTAATCAACTACTTAAAAAATGGAGCCCTTGCTGGGGAAGGGGGTTAATTGTAGTTGTTTCTTTTGCCTGTGGGCACCATGAAAAATTACTGAGGAACTTAGAAAGTTTGAGAAACTCTGCTTTTTAGACCATTTGTTTCTTGGAGTGCCACAGCAGCTAGGTTTTGCTTCCAGGATGAAAGCATTCCCAAATCTAGATGAATAAACTGCTTCCCTTCTCAGCTTTTATAACAAGCTTATGCTTTTATGGAACAAAAAAAATCTCACTTTACCTTTTTTCTCCATAAAAGTCATAGTCCACTTTTTAGATATGAGAATTAGCTAAAGCTTATAGACTTCTAAGGCCTTTTAAAGAAAGGTAAAATAATTTTATTATAATGCAATTAATAATAGTATTTGTAACCAAAGATGGTTTTTGTAGGAATTTTTAAAGCAACTCTCTCCCATAACCCGTGCTTCCTAAATACTGTTAACATTAAGTCCCCATCTCTTGGGTGAGAGATGCCAAACATGTGGTTCATGGACCCACCACACTCAAGTAGAACCAAAACCAGATTAGAATGTAATTGGAAAATATTTAACAAAACAAAAATACAGTAAAATATAGATCACATCACGTTTTAAAAATAAGTCAACATATAGCTTTTCAGACATCTATATGTACTGATTAACAGCCCCATTTCTATTTGAGTTTAACACCACTGTTAGAGGATTTTCTGACATTGGAGATATTATTTCTTGCATATTCTAGAAATGTTATGTCTTGTTCTAATAAAATCAGATTCTAATGATATCAGATATGGTATCTCTCTTTCATTGTGTAAGAATTGTTTGAGGAATAAATCATTGGTTGTCAAGAAACTATCTGTTGTATCTTCCTCAGAATGCCTATAGCATTTTTACTACTGTTATACACATAACATTTTTACTTCCGATTATAATTATTAATGTCCTATCATTTCTCTATTAAATTGTGTTCTTTGATGGTGAAGAATGTATTTTCTTTTAGTTTCCTAAAGGGCCTTTTCCAAGAATTCCAAGGACTCCTGTCCATTACCAGTGGGTATACAGTAAGTATATTCCAGAAAGGACCTCGCCTCAATACTTTTCCTGAAAGAATTCTCCTCTACCTTACATCTTAAAAAGGTTTTAATGTTGTTTCCTCCATCTCCACTTTCTCTTTTCTTCTCTCATTTATGGTGAAAAGGTGACCCTTCTTATTAGGGCCAGTTCCTTTACTCTGTCTTTGAACATTCCCCCTCCCATCTCTGGCACCTTGTCACCATAATCACCCCCCTTTTTCACCTTTATTTTCCAATTTCTTATCTGTTGGCTCCTTTTTCACTGCCTGAACATATTCTTAAATCTCCCACATCCTTAAAAGCCATTAATATTTTGGGGTCATGTGACAAGCCATGTGGACTTCTCTTCAAAATAGGAATTATGCATAAGAAATATAACAATTTTAGCTGTCATGAGACACCAATAACCCTATAAACCCACGAACTAACAAGATTAATTCCTTATGTGTTTACCCCTGACCCTCACCAAACGCCATGATTTTTTAAAAATTATTATTTATGTATTTATTGAGTCAATTTAGAACATTATTCCTTGGTTACAAGAAGCATATTCCTTCCCTCCCTCCCCTCACCCCACCTTTCCCATAGCCAATGCACAATTTCACTGGGTATTACATGTGCCCTTGATCAGAAACCATTTCCATGTTGTTGTTATTTGCACTAGGATGTTCATTTAGAGTCTACATCCCCAACCATATCCCCCTCGACCCATGTATTCAAGCAGTTGTGTTTCTTCGATGTTTTTACTCTCACAGTTTTCCCTCAGAATGTGGATAGTGTTTTTTCTCATTGATCCCTGCGGATTGTTCAGGGTCACTGAATTGCACAAATGGTGAATTCCATTGCATTCTATTGTACCACAGTGTATCAGTCTCTGTGTATAATGTTTTCCTGGTTCTGCTCCTCTCCCCTCTGCATCACTTCCTGGAGGTTGTTCCATTTCCCATGGAATTCCTCCACTTTATTATTCCTTTTAGCACAATAATATTCCATCACCAACAGATACCACAATTTGTTCAGCCATTCCCCAATTGAAGGGCATCCCCTCATTTTCCAATGTTTTGCAACGACAAAGAGCGCAGCTATGAATATTTTTGTACATGTCTTTTTCCTTTTTGTACAAGTATTTTATATTGTCTAGGATGATTTTAAATGGAATTTCTCTTTGTAATTCTTGCTGCTGAGATGTGTTGGGGATATATAGAAATGATGATGACTTATGTGGGTTTATTTTGTATCCTGCAACTTTGCTAAATTTGTTGATTTTTTTGACTAGCTTTTTGGTTAATTTTCTAGGATTCTTTAAGTAGACCATCATAATCATCTGCAAAGAGTGATAGCTTGCTCTCCTCATTGCCTATTTTAATGCCTTCAATTTCTTTTTCTTCTTTAATTGCTACTGCTAGTGTTTCTACTCCAGTATTAAATAATAGAGGTGATGATGGGCATCCTTGTTTCACTCCTGATCTTATTGGGAAGGCTTCTAGTGTATCCCCATTGTAGATGATGTTTGTTGATGGTCTTAGATATATACTGTTTATTATTTTTAGGAAAGGCCCTTCTATTCCTAGGCTTTCTAGTGTTTTCAATAGGAATGAGTGTTGTATTTTGTCAAAGGCTTTTCCTGAGTCTATTGTGATAATCATGTGATTTTTGTCAGTTTGCTTGATAATATGGTCAATTATATGGATGGTTTTCCTAATATTGAACCATCCTTGCATTCCTGGCAAAAATCCCACCTGATCATAGTGAATAACCCTCATGATGACTTTCTGGAGTCTTTTTGCTAGTATACTATTTAAGATTTTTGCATCTATATTCATTAAGGAGATTGGTCTGTAGTTTTCTTTCTCTGTTTTTGACCTGTCTGGCTTTGGAATCAGTACCATATTTGTGTCATAAAAGGAATTTCATAAAACTCCTTCTATGCTTATTCTGTCTGTTTGTATAATATTGGGATTAGTTGTTCTTTGAATGTTTGATAGAATTAATTTGTGAATCCATCTGGTCCTGGGGATTTTTTCTTAGGAAATTCTTTGATGGCTTGTTCAATTTCTTTTTCTGATATGGGGGTTGTTTAGGTAGTCTATTTCTTCCTTTGTTAGTCTAGGCAATTTATATTTTTGTAAATATTCATCAATATCATCATATTTGTTGCCATATAATTGGGTATAATAGTTTTTGATGGTTGCCTTAATTTCTTCTTCATTAGAGGTGCGGTCTCCCTTTTCATCTTGGATACTGTCAATTTGGTTTTCTTCTTTCCCTTTTTTTTGTTTTCTTCTTTCCTTTTTTTAATTAGATTGACCAGTACTTTTTTTTTCTATTTTATTTGTTTTTTCAAAGTACCGGCTTCTCGTCTTATTTATTAAATCAATAGTTCTTTGACTTCCAATTCTATTAATTTCTCCATTGATTTTTAGGATCTCTAATTTAGTCTTCATCTGAGGATTTTTAATTTGTTCACTTTCTAGTTTTTTAATTTGCATGCCCAATTCATTGACCTGTGCCCTTCTTAACTTGTTAATATATGAACTCAAGGATATAAATTTCCCCCTGAGTATTGCTTTGACTCCATCCCATAGGTTTTGATGTCTCGTCATTGTCATTTTCTTCAATGAAGTTATTAATTGTTTCTATGATTTTTTCTTTAACTAACCAGTTTTGGAGAATCATATTGTTTAATTTCCAATTTTTTATTTACTTCTCCATGTACCCTTGCTAATTATTATTTTCATTGCATTGTGATCTGAGAAGTTTTTTTTTTCTGCCCTTTTGCACTTGTTTGCAATGTTTTTATACCCTAATGCATGGTCAATTTTTGTGAATGTACCATGTGCTGCTGAAAAGAAGGTGTATTCCTTTTTTGTTCCTATTTATTTTTTTCCATATATCTACTAACTCTAATTTTTCTAAGATTTCATTCACTTCTCTTACCTCTTTCTTATTTATTTTTTGGTTTGATTTATCTAGTTCTGATAGAGGAAGGTTCAAGTCTCTTGCTAGTATAGTTTTTCTATTTATTTCATCCTTGAGCTCCACTAGTTTCTCCTTTTGAAATTTGGATGCTATGCCATTTGGTGCATACGTGTTGAGTACTGATATTTCCTCATTGTCTATACTGCCTTTTATCAGAATGTAATTACCTTTCCTCTCTCTTTTAACTAGATCTATTTTTACTTTGGCTTTGTCAGATATCATGATTGCGACTCCTGCCTTCTTTTTATCAATTGATGCCCAATAGATTTGTCTCCATCCTCTTACTTTTATCCTATGTGTGTCTGCCTTCCTCATGTGTGTTTCTTGTAGACAACATATGGTAGGCTTTTGTTATCTAATCCACTCTGCTATTCACTTGAATTTTATGGGTGAGTTAATTCCATTCATATTCAGAGTTATGATTATCAGCTATGTATTTCCCAGCATTTTGATTTCTACTCCTAGTCCTGCCTTTTCTTCTTTCACTATCTTCTTCTTTCACTATCTCCTTCTATACCAATGTTTTGTTTTTAATCAGTGCCCCTAATTCCCACCCTGATTTTAGTTCCCTTTCTACCCCCTCCCTTCTTATTCCCCTCTTATTTTCTTTACAGTCTTTTAAAACTACCCTCCCACCCTCTCCCTCCCTTGTATTGCTTCCCTCCCCATCAATCCGTGTATTACCCTTCTACTTCCCCATAGGGCTCAAATCAATTTTCTGCCCCAGTTTATTTGATTGTTCTTCCCTCTTTGAGTCAATTTCAGTGCACATAAGATTTGAGTATTTCCTATCTCTTTACCCTTCCAGAGTATTGATGTTCTCCCCCCTCCCGCCATGTGCTTCTTTGTGACATATAAACTTACCCCCTTTTATTTCTTTTCCCATTTCCTTTAGTATTAACCTCTTTTTATCTCTAGTTGTATTTATGCATACATATATCTATATACATATTTATGTCTTGGTATTTCATCCTATATAATTTGTTAATTTGTCACTGTTTCCTCTAAGTGTAATTCTTCTAGCTGCCCAGGTGATAATAATAATTTTTGAGTTACCAGTGACCTCTTTTCTTACAGGGATACATATCATTTTAACTCATTAGGTTTCTTAAAAAAAAGTTTTGTTTTTTCTTTTTTCCCTCTTTCTTAATTACCTTTCGATAATTCTCTTGTAGCAGTTAAAATTAGTTTCTCTGCTAGAAGTATTATATTTTTATGAGGTTTATTATAGGTTAAGAATTAAAGAAAATACAAAATAAGAAAGCACGTGCCGAGGAGGGCTGAAAGGCCCATTTAATTTCACTTACATCATGAGAGATGCGTCTGCTTAGAAGCAGAAGTAGGAAGAGAGCTCAGTAGGCATTTACAGCCAATTAAATAGAAATTTTGGTCTCACCCAGGTGGAAATCTCAGTGAGATTAGAGGGCATCTCGGGAACTAGAGCCAGGACTTCTGGGGATTGAAGTCTGGGGTTCAAATTTCCATTTTTATATTTCCCTGTATGATCCTTGTGAAAAAAAAATTTTCCCCCCAAAGGATCATGAAAACATAATCAACTTAAACATTACAACAATTTGAGGATAAGAGGAAAAAAAGGACAACTACTAATTGCTAGACATATTGACAAAAAGCCAGTTAGGGGGCAGTCCCTCTTGGCATGAAAATATAGATACAAATAAATGTTCAATCAACCACTCCCAAAGTTCATTTTGATCTTCTTGTGCAGCTTGTGGTCTGGAGGCATCTTCATGCTGTCTTCTCCAAGCATTTCAGTTTCTGGATTCTGAGAGATAGCATGTTTCTTTACCTAAAATTCTTCTTAAAAGGAATTTAAACTTTGCAATTTAAAATAATAATATTTTTGACATTTCCCCTTTAAAAGGGTGATTGAAAAACACAGGATCACTTAGGGATGCATGGCTGAGTTATGAGGTATAGGAACCAATTGGTAGGAGAAATTAAAAAGATATCAGAAAAATCCAAATAAAAAAAATTACTGGATGAAAATATAGACTATCAAAGTATTATGTATAAAAATTCTAAGTAAAGGAAAAATAAGTCTATACCAGGTCCTTGAATCAAGGTCCAATTAAATGATCTAAACAATGATGCATTTACCCAGTCAGTAGCCAGGACTACAGAAAGTTTGCCACACTATGAAAGACAGAAAAGGGACCAGATTATAGGAGCCATGTTTGGGGATACTCGTCTGTATTTTCAGAGTGAGTGTGGACACAAGGAAGGTCTATGTCTTAACAATGTTAAACATCGCAACCTCGAGTCTTCACACTAGGTTCAAGACCTTTGTATTGGCTTGGAAGTACATCAATCTGTCCTGGATTGGTTTATCTTTGGGCCTGTGCAATGGCTCTTTTGTGTATATATTGTCCTGGAATCAGACAGAATCATTAAGTAAAGTCCCATGATTTTTTTTAAACAAATAGTGACATCATTTTTATAGTCTCAAGCTTTTTGGCATGCATTAGCATTATAGCAAATGTATAAGTTTAAAAATTTATATTACTGCAAAATCAAAAAAGTTCAAGAAAATCTTTACTGGTGACATGTGCTTCAAATATAAAAAAGGAGAGAAAAATATTTAAAAGAACAGAAATAGTATATTGCACATGCAAGAAAAATATAAGAGTTTTAAAAATTCAAAAATATAGCTTATAATCATTGAAACACTGTGTCAGCTAAGAAAATATAGATTGCAAGGCTTTCTCACCAAAAATGAGATCCATTTCCTCTCCATATCTGGCCATGATCCACTGTGAGTGAAAGCAAATGAATTGAGTAGTAGTACAAATATGTAGTTATCAATATCCCCCAAATTCTCAATAGTCCAGTTAATTTCAATAATAATTAAACCCACTATTATATTTCACATAAGTTGCCATATGGAATTTTTAAAAGTCTATGAACTAATGGATATATGTTACAATTATTACAAACATAGCAAATCTTTCAATGGTGATAAAAATATTTTAAAAAAAAAGTAAAGCTCGTTTTTGGTTTAGAAGAACATCATCAAGAATCTAGACATTCTGGTGGAAGTTAAGTAGTGAGCTGAATAGTTTTAAATGAGGGGAGCTCCTTTTTAGAGGCTTCTAGGGGTACATGCCCTGGGATTAACTGCCCAACTTCCATTCACATTTTTATAATACCAGAGTTGGGGGTTAAAATATATTTCACTTCAGCTATTAGAGTGGGCCTTACACCTCGTGTTAGGGGCAGGCAAAAATGACCAGAGATTGTTAAGAAAACCATGTCTAAAGAACCCTTAAAATTAATTGAGATATATTGGCTTGTTGTAATCTGGGATGCCTAGAGCAGGGGCAGACAGGATAGTCGTTTTTAGATTTGATAGAGCTGACAAGTGTTCAGGCTCTAATTTGAGGGGTTCAGGGACCGAATCCTTTGTTAGTGCTGTAAGGGGTTTAGTAATTTTCCCATAGCAAGGAATCCATTGTCTGCAAAACCCTGTTGCTCCTAAAATTGCTCTCAACTGTTTCTTAGTAGTAGGAGCACTTAAATTTTGAATATTCTCAATTCGTTTTGGAGAAATATAACAAGCACCAGCAGTCAGGATGAACCACAAATATTCTATTTTAGGGAGACACCACTGAACTTTATCCTTTGAGATTTTATGTCCTCTTTTGTACAATTCCAAAAGAAGGTGTTTGCTATCTTCCTGACATGTTTCTGCGTCTGTTGAAGCCAAGAGTAGATCATCCACATATTTGATTCATATTTGATTTTTAAATGTTATATTATCTGTGTCTTGGCTTAAAATTTGCACAAATAAACTTGGGCTTTCCACATAACCCTGGGGCAGATGACTCCATGTATAATTTGAGTCCTTCCAGGTGAAAGCAAAAATATGCCAGGAGTTCTCATGTATAGGAATGGAAAAGAAAGCTTAGCCCAAGTCTACTACTGTAAAGTATGTAGCTATGCTAGGAATAGAGGAAATAATAGTATTTATGTTGGAAACTACGGAGTGTCTCTTTATAACATGATTATTCACCGCCCTCAGATCCTGTACAAATCTATAGAAGTGTTTGCCATTGGGCCCCCTTTTTGGTTTTTTTAACTGGCAGGTGTGAACTTAGAGTGGAAGCATTAGGATGGTCAGTATGGGTGTGGTATGAACTCAGGGTGGAAGTGGTAGGGTTGGAAGCATGGGTGGGGTGTGAACTTAGAGTGGAGGTGGTAGGGTCAAAAGCATGGGTGGGGTGTGAACTTAGAGGGGAGGTTGTAGGATCTGAAGCATGAGTAGGGTTTTCTGAGGCTGAGGAGGCAGGGGGAGGGGTGGGTTGGTTAGAAGCAGGGGGTTCTAAGGCCGAGTTGGCAGGAGGAGCAATGGGTTGGCTGGGAGGGTTAGTGTCCAGAGCAAGTTGGGACAGAGATTCTGATAATGTTCTTAACTCTTTTAGTGTTTCTCATAAAAGCTACGATCTCCCCCTGACTTTCCTCTATAAGCTCAAGCCAAGTATTTATTTCTGTATTTTGTTGAGTAGTAGAAGGAACACTTGGTTGGTTTGACTGAGAAGTGGGTTTTGTAAGGAAATACAATATTATAGCTATAACAATCAAAATCCCAAGGGGGAGTAGCATGTTGATTATACTTTGCCATAAGCCCCATGTTATGAGAAATTTCAGAGAGGCAACGAATACAAATTTTACAAGGTTGGTCATGGAGCTGAATAGCCAGTTGTTAAGTATGTTGTGAACTGGCTATAACCACATATTTCTAAAGTAAACACATGGGGAGCAGGGCAAGGCCAAAAGCTTTTCCCAGGTTTCCCTTAATCCTAATTTAGGCAGTTGTTCCCTAAAGGAAGGAGATTTAGTAATAGCTTTCCTAGCCAGGACCTTAGGGCTCTGTTGCTAAGATTTAAAACAGCTGTGTTCTATTTAAGGAGAAATCAAAATGTTTTTTACTCACCTGCTCTTGCAGCTGTGTTTTGAAGTCAAGTTAGCAATGTTTAAAAAGACTGACTGACAGAACAAGTAATAAAGAGAGAAAGGAAAGATTTTACAGAAATTTTGAGGATTTTTCATCATCCCTTTGTGGTTGCCATAAACTGTGACCGCAAAAATATGGGGTTCAAAACTGTGAATTGCCCAAACTGTAAAGATAATTTTTAGCCTCTTGATTTTATATAAAAAATAAGTGGTTGCCATGGGAAAAATTCCCAAATATAAAATACTCAAATCAGATGGGTTTTATGGAGATTTTAATTAATATAAATGAAGGAATTAAGGAAAGGGTAAGAGACAGAGTAAGAGGAAATAGTAGGAAAATGCTAGGGCCTAGGCCAACGGCCTAGGCCTTTCTCTTTAATAGAGAAACTAAGTCAGTCTTTAATCACTCACCACAAGATTTTTCCAAGCAAAACTCTAGTGTTCAGAGAGTCCCAACATCCTCCTCTGACTCCTGACCTCCAATTCAGCTACCAAAGCTGAACTAAATCAAACTCCTTGAATTGGTTCAGACAGCTCCTTTTAAAGAGAAATTTCTCTTGTGTCACCTCCTCTAAATTTTTACATCTACCAATCACAGTAGATGCTTTTCCTAGGACAGTCCATTCTTAGTTTTTAGTTCTCACCTTCTCTGGTTAGATTATATCTTCTGAGTACTTCTCACTTCTTTGCTAAGCTTGCCCCTTGTAAGTTGCTTGATCTTTTAGTGATTAATTTGACCTTCATAGGTACTTAGCACCCTTTTGTATTAGATCTAAAAACAGACCTAGCTTAAGGGATTTTGCCTCACTATAAGTATGGGTTGGGGACTTTTTCTCATTGTTCCATCAGGAGTTTACAACTTTATCTTCCCCTAAAGTATACCTAAGTATGGGTGGAGTAATGTAAAGTTCTCACATACATTCCTCACTAATTACCTCCATTGTTTAAAATGGAGAATAGTCTTAACCAAATGTTCCAAGGTAGAGTCTGAGAAATTTTAAGATTCACACTCTCCTGGAACAATTTTTCTAAATCTTCTGTTTTGTGAATGAGGTACTTCATATTTTCCTCAATTTTTTCATTCTTTTGGTTTTGTTTTATAGTGTCTTGCTGCCTTGTGAGGTCACTTAATTCTAGTAGTTGTATTCTGTTTCTTAAAGACTGGATTTCAACCCTGGCTTTTTGGTCATCCTTATCTTTCTAGTCTGATTTTCTATGGAGGTCATCTTTCATCCTCTTTACCTCATCTTTTATCTCTTTTGTCTCATCTTTCATCTTCTTTGCCTCATCTTTCATCTCCTTTGCCTCATTTTCAAGCTGGTTGATTTTGGCTTTCAAGACACTATTTTCTAGTTTTAGTTCATGTGCCTCTGTTTCCAGATGACATCTTAGTTTTTAAGTTCTTAAGTTTTTAAGTTCGAGGTATTATTTATTTACTAAGTTGAATTTATATCAGGTGTGTGATGGTTCAGCAGTAGGGAAACAATCAGCATAGTAATATCAATAATAAAACATCAAAAACCACATGATACTATCAATGCAGGAAAGCCTTTGACAAAGAGTAACATACTTTTATGCAAAAAGTCCTGTAATGTATATGCATAGAAGGAACTTTTTTCAGATCATAAAAAATATCTATCTAAAACCAAAAGCAAATATCAGGAAGAGGCTAATAATGTCATAGAAACCTTGAAAAAAAGAAATCAAATCATTAAAGGATAGGCTTGATAAACATGACAAAGGGCATGATGCTCAACCAGTGGCACTAGCCCCTCTCCAAGAATCTTAA
Source organism: Monodelphis domestica (assembly GCF_027887165.1). NCBI lineage: Eukaryota > Metazoa > Chordata > Mammalia > Didelphimorphia > Didelphidae > Monodelphis > Monodelphis domestica. Next base: position 239,441,522 of record NC_077234.1, read on the forward strand.
CTATCAGCCCCCTACCACTGCTTCTGTCAGAGGAAGGGCCATGAAATTATGGAATGTAGGACTTTGTTCCAGGCAGTAAGAAAAATGTCCACTGGAAAATTTATCAAAGAAAATTATAGAAATAATAACCACAATGGTAATTTCAGGAATCAAAATTTTAGAACTGATCATAATTCTAGGGACATAAATCAGGTACCTGATGGCTCATATCAAATGATCCCACGGAAGTATATCTTTAGTGGAGCTCATGGAGCTCATCCCTGAACCACCCAGGGTGCTACTGCCCCTCGGGGGGAGCCCAAGGAACTATCCAAAGATTATGAAGGTTTAAGGGCTGGTGGTGGGGATTTGGGGCACAGGAATCAGAGGATACAACTTCTGATTTTACAGATCCTGACATCTTACTGCCCGTGGTCCCTATCTACTTACTGCCCCCCCCCACCCCGTACTGATGAGCCCCATGTAACATTAAAGGTTAGTAACACCTATTAACATTGTCTTTTGGACACTGGAGCTTCCTGGTCTCTATTGAAGAGTACAACTGATTTGGATTGCAGTTCCATTGGTTCAATTGATGTCATGGGAGTATCAGGGACACCCCTAAAGGTTCCCAACCTTTTCCCTAGAATAGTGCCCATAGGACCCCTTAGTGTAGAATACTCTTTCCTCTTAATGCCTGGCTGCCACATAAATTTGCTGAGGAGAAACTTTTTATGCAAGCTTAGAGTCACAATAACTTCTTCTTCTTCAGATGGCTCTATGACACTGGAACTGCCTGAGGAACCCTCAACTTTACTCCCTGTACTTCTTTCAGATGCTCATGAGATGAAAGAGACTCCTATTTTTGAGATCCCAACTGATATACCTGAGTCTCTCTGGGCTACATCATCTTCTGATATTGGCCTATTTAAAGTGGCTGTCGCAGTACAAATTCAAACAAAATCTAGCCCAACAAAGGAAGTAATGCCATCAATTGCCTCCTCAGTACTCTCTTTTGAAGGAGGCAATTGATGGCATTACACCTGTAATAAATTCATTGATTAACCAAGGCATCATAATTCCTTGAAAATTTGAATACAATATGCCCATCCTGCATGTTAAGAAGCCAAATGGGGCCTGATGGCAAGCATCTTATCAATTTGTCCAGGATCTGAGAGCTGTGAACAATCAAATTATAAAGATATATTCTGTTGTTTCTAACATAAATACTGTTATTTCTTCTATTCCTAGCACAGCTACTTTACAGTAGTAGAATTGCACTCTACTTTCTTTCCTATAACCATACATGAGAACTCCAGGCATATCTTTGATTTCACCTGGACTCATTTGCCTCAGGGATTCGTGGACAGCCACACCCTGTTCACACAATTCTTAACTGCTGATACAGATGCCATAAAATTTAAACACAGTTGTTTAATTCAGTATATGGATGATTTACTCTTGGATTCACCAAACACTGAAGCATGCCAAGAGGATAGCAAGCATCTCCTCTTAGAGCTACATAAGAGAGGCCACAATGTTCCAAAGATGTAGTTCAGTGGTATCTCCTCAAGGTACAATATTTAGGCTTCATTCTGACTGCTGGGTCCTGTTTAATTTCTCCTAAGTGTATTGAAAATATCCAAAAGTTAAGCACTCTTACCACTAAAAAGCAATTGAATGTGATTCTTGGAGCAACAGGATTTTGTCAGCTGTGGATCCCTTGCTATGGGGAAATCATTAAGCCCCTTGTTCTCATGAAAAACTCAGTCCCTGAACTACTTAAATTGGAAAAAAAACCACCTAACAGCTCTTTCAAATTTAAAACGAGCTATACCATCTGCCCCTGCTCTAGGCATACCAAATTATCATAAATCAATTACCTTATATGTCCATGAACGAAAAGGGGTAGCTTCAGGTGTTCTAACTCAACTTTTTGGACATGCTCAATACCCAGTAGCACATTATTCAGCTTGACCCACTAGCTGCTGGGGCACCACCATGCCTTAGAGGAGTGACTTCCATGACTTCATTGGTAGCCAAATCTGCCGATCTGGTATTGGGATGTCCTCTGACCATAATGTGCCCACAAAAGGTTGAGACATTGTTATTAAGACATAGGACACAGGCATTTATTGACCAAAGGATTACTAGGTATGATATAACCTTTTTGAATAATGAACATATCACACTAAAATGCTGTGGAGTTCTTAATCCTGTAACCTTGCTCCCTGACTTACCAATTTCTGGAGAAACTTTACATGATTTACTTACTGGACACCCCTTTGGATAATTCAGATTTAATATTATTTACAGATGGTTCTTCATTTATGAGGGATGTTGTGTGCTATACAGGAGCTGTGGTGGTTACTGAATTTGATACTCTGTGATCAGTTTCTTTACCCTCAAATGTAAGTGCACAGTGTACGGAACTCACAGATTTGAAACATGCCTATATCATTGCAAAGGATAAAAGGCTCACAATTTACACAGACTCCAGGGGAAGTAGCCAAGCATATATGGCAGCCAAACTAGCAGCTTTAGAAGGACCTGAACTAACTATGCCACTAACAATTACTGATAATTTGGATCTATCCCTTTCTTATAATGACAAGGATGTGGAAAAATGGAAGTAGAGAGTTCAAGTAAAACAGATTAATGGAGTATGGGTATCATCAGATGGCAAACCCTTGCTCCCTAGAGTTTTCTATAACCACATTTGTCACTCCATTCATAAACATGGCCATTTTGGCCCCCAAGGTATTGTAGACTCTGTTAAAAGAGTATGGATAGTGCCTGGAATAACTACAATTATCTCCAAAGAATATACAGCTTTCCTACCTGCCAGGTCTTTAATCAACATGTCTTTCAAGGAAGAGCCTTTGGTGGACATCCCCTTGCTTACACACCATTTGAGTACCTACAAATTGACTTTGTTTCTATGCCAAAAGTTGGACAGTATAAATTTTGTCTGGTCATAGTTGATCAACTGACCTGGTAGCCTGAAACATTTCCTACTGCTCATGCTAAAGAGGCTTTTGTTGCTAAAAATCCTTTTGAAAGAAATTTTTCCTTGTTTTGGTCTGCCAGCACATATTGATTCAGATAAAGGAACTCATTTTACTGATTCAGTCTTATCTCAAATTTATTAATGTTTCCGGATTATTCCTAAATTTAAAACACCATATCATTCCCAGACCTCTGGCCAAGTTGAACAAATGAATAAAGAACTTAAGACCATGATTGGCAAATTGTGCACAGAGATGCATTTAAAGTGGCCTGCCATTATACCTTTGGCCCTATTTTATCTCAGAAACAGAAACAGATCCAGAGGTGATTTGCACATCTCATTTTTTGAGATGCTTTGGACAGATTTGGACATCCACCTATTCAGACACAACCATTTACCCCTGCCTATACCTCACTGTTAGGAGGGGATACAACCATTGCTACATATATCAGACAATTACAAACAAAATTGTGAGAACTCCACAACTTTAGAGCTGCTATTCAAGCAGGCCCCATTGATTTCTTGCTTCATGATTTAAACCCAGGTGATAGTGCATACATAAAGAATTTCAAATGTCCTGGGTCAACTGGTCCTGCTTATGATGGACCATTCCTACTAACTACACCAACAGCCATAATAATTGGAGAGAGGGACTCATGAATTCACTGTAGCCATGTAAAAGGAGTACTTTATGTTGTTGATGAAAAATTGCTTACACTGATTGAATTTGACTATTGATGGTGTTTGGACTTCTTTGTTGCTGGATTTGTATTGTTTTGTTGTACTTTATTTGGTTGATCCTTGTATTTGGACAAATTGCCTTGTAGGGCAACACAAGTACTACCTCATAGAAGAAAATCTATATTAGTGACCTATATTGACCTGATGTGCCTTTTGTAACATTTTGTGCCTTTACTATTTTTTAATTTTCTTTAATGTATTATTGCTTTATCTACCTCATTTGCACTCACATTACTTTATCTAACTCATTTGCACTCACATTGTTTTGTTTACCTTATTTGCACTTGCACTGCTGATCATGTTAAGCCTAAGAGGAAATGAATCTTATTTATCACTATACTTTACCTCTGTAATTATGAAATATACACAATTTTAATATTTTGTTTTCTTCCTACATGTGTCATACAGTATTTGATTTTTTCCCTTTCTTTTTTCATCTTTTTGCTTTTGACACACATCATTAGTATTGAAAAGATTTTTTAAAACTATTTTTACTTTTTGCAATACAATAAGCTAAGATGTCCATTTACCTAGCATATAAAAAGTATACCCCAAAAGCTTTGGACTACGGCAACCTGCCACTAGTCATTTAACTATTATGAGACTTTTGCTTGATGACTATGTCTACACTAAGGACAAATGGACCACAAAGGAGCACAGAACTTGACTTGCAAAGTGCCAAATGAGCACAAAGAAGTGAAAGAAACCAAGCCAATCCTACAGGAATTGATGACATTATGCACAAAAAGCACGATGACTTGATCATGTGTGAGACTGGAGGTTGTGGCTGTTTAACATGTGTTCATGCAGGACTTCCTAGTACCACACTCTATATCAAGAACATAGCATCGATTGTTCTGGCTCCATTATCCCAAAAAAGTGAATAAAAGGGTTGAACCAGGGAATTCTATTTCCCATTTGTCTCAAGATCTAGTCTCTTTTTCTATTTTCTCTTATGATATGACAGCTTACTGTAGTCCAGACTGTTAACTTGGATAATGATTGATTGTTGTTGTACGCTTATGAGACATGGATCACTACAAGAACCTGTTGTAAGTTGTGATGTTTTTCTTCTTCTTTCTTTTTTTTCTTTCTTCCCAGAATTTTTTCAAGTTTTCTTTTTTTTTATATTGTATATCTGACTCAGAGGTTAGTTGTTAAAATTTCTTTTATTCCTTGATATTTTTGATACTTGATTCATATGCCTTACAACTCAACCATGTATCTCTGTGAAATGTATCCTTGTATCTTCCGCAGGGGAGGAATGTATTATTATTTTCCTCAGGGGGGACTATATTATCATTATGAACTTTGACTTGAATTTGCGCGTAATTTAGAATAATAGACTACCTCCCAGAATCTAGAAGGTGCCATGAAGATGCCTGCAGAGACCTCACACTGCATCAGAAGATCCAGATTGAACTTTGAGATATGGCAAATTTGAACTTTGGGGGTGTTGAGTGCTTTTGTTTTGAATGTACACTCTTATGCCAAAGGGGACTGCCCCAATTGGCTTTTTGTTAATGCACCTATTATTGGTTTTGTTCCTTTTCCAAAACTACTATAATTTCCCTTTAAAAACTGTAATATTTGTATATACCTCTAGTTCAAGTTATAAGTTAGATATGTTTTCATGATCCACTGGGGAGACTGGTCTCCCAAAAGATCACAGGGATGAATGTAGTGATTTAGCATCTTGAACCCTAGACTACATTTCCCACAATCCCCTTTTCCTTTTTCTGTTTGTGCATCTCCTTACATGGATTGGGTTTTGGAGTTTCTATTACTGCCCACGCAGCCTCTGGCTTGTACCAGTGTGAAGGAAGGAGCGGTTTTTTCCTGACTCTGCTTTTTTTTTTTTAATTGCTCTTTGCTCTAAGTGGGTTTTAATAAATAGTATTAAAATAATACTTGGGAGTATTGAATATTAATTTAAATCTTTATATATGTAATTATAAGTGAACACAATACATGAAAGAATAAAGCAAGATGCTCCATAATTATTTAATACAGTTCTGGAAATACAAGCCTTAGCTATGATAAGAAAAATGGAAGTAATAGAGATAGATAAATAAAAGATAAAGCTATATTTATTTGTTAATAACATGATAGTTTCTGAGAAAATTCTAGGGAATCATCAAAGATGCTAATTTAAAAAATAACTAGAAAAATTACAGTCTTCAAAATAAGCCCTCAAAAATCAACAGATCATTTATATAACAAGTCCAAATGCAATAATAGAAAGGGAAATCCAAATAAATAATAAGAAATACAAAGTGCAAAAAAATGAAAATTTGGAACTGTAAGGGCCAGAATGTATGGATTTAAAATGAAAAGGTTGGATTAAATTGTTTAAGAGTATGGTTACCAGAAATTAATTTCAAATTATTTTTAGCAATTTATTTATAAAATAGAGAAATGAGAAAGAGGGCAGAGTAATAAATATAGCTTAAGGAGCTGGCTTTACTCTAGCAGGGCTCCAGAAGCTCCAGCTGGAGGACCCAAGGGTCAATTAACAAAGGCTTTACCCAAGAGCCCTCCTCCCAAATGAGAGGCCCTTCCAGAGGCTAGTACCTTCAGGAAAGCCAGGGAAGGGAGTCAGCCTTTCTCATCCATATGGTAGTCCTAATAGAAGCAGTCCTCATCCAGAGCTCCTCCAGGAATCAAGTTCATGGCAAAAGACATCACAGGAAGTTCTTGGCATTTTTAAAGACCATTTCTTTTTGTGACTTCCTGTGACTTCCTTCCATTTTATGTGGACCAATTGTAGCTAAAGTTTTGTTTAGGACTGCCCAGGGGGTAGTCAGTGGGTTCTGATTCATCACCCACTATCGCATATGTGGGTCACAGACTTCCCCCACTTAAGGATAAGTGGGGTGTATACGCTTCTGGTGATTAAATCTAAAATAGCTGCCCTTGCAAAGTGCTTTCTTATAGAATAACTTAAATAGCTGGAAAAATATGGTAGTTGTGACTGGGCCAGGACAATATAATAAAAATGATAATGCTAGACCTAATTTAATGTACAGTTTTGATGCTCTACCAATAAAATTATCAAAGTGGTATTTAACAGAATTAGAAAATGTAATAAAAATCCATTTGGAAAAATAAGTATCAGGGGAATAAAAAGATACAGAACTTCCAGACCTCTAACTTTTAAAATATTAATTAAAATTATTTAATATTGGTTCAAAAACACAGAGATAGATCAACTAAATAGATTAGATGGGAAAATCAGAAACAATGTAACAACTCATTTTTTATAAGCCAGAAAACAGAAATTTCTTAGGGGGGAAACAATAAAAAACTGAGAAAACTGGGAAATAGTCTGGCAAAATTTACCCTTAGACTATTCCATAATATATAGGCATCTTGCTTCCATAATGCTACTTTCCCCATCAGGGTTTCACTATATTATGGGATGGCATAAGAAAATATTTTAAATTAATTTTTTTAATTTTTAATTTATTTTTAAATTTTATTTAAAGAAAATTTAAAAAATTTAAATTAAATTAATTTTTAATTAATTATTATTTAATTATAATTAAATAAATTTAATTATATTATATATATAACATATGTTATATTATTATTAAATAAAAATAATTAAAATAATAATTAATTAATAAAATACATTTAATTAAATTAATTTAAAATTTATTTTAAAATTATTTAATTTAAATTAAAAAGTTTTTTTTTAATTAATGGAGTTGGTTTGCAAGTATCACAGTCCCTCTTTCCCCTCCCTACAGCATAGAAAGCATTATCTGGAAAACAGATGTGTATATGTTTTTCTTGTTTCCATTTTTCAGTTCATTCTCTAAAAGTATCCTTCACAATTTATTCTTCAAATATTAAATCTCTAGTTGTGTATCGTGTTTTCATGTTTCTACTCATTTTTCTATTCATTATCCCATGTAGTTCTTTCCAAGTTTTAAAAAAATTAAGCTGCTCATCATTTCTTATGGCTCAGTAGTTCTCCACTACAATCATACCCCACAATTTGTTTAGCCATTCCTCAATTGATGGGCTTCCCTAGATTCCCAGTTCTCTGCCAGCACAAAGAGAGCTGCTGTGACTATTTTGGAATATAGAGGTTCTTTTCATTTCCCCTGATCTCCTTGGGAAACAGACCCACCAATAGTTTTGCGGGCTTTAAGGGTATCCACAGTTTTATAACTCGGTGTAATTGCAAATTGTTCTCCAAGATTGTTCTCAGTTCGGAGCTCCACTAACAGTGGAGAAGTGTCCCACTTTTCCATATCCCTTCCAACCTTTATCGTTTCGCCCTTCTGTCCTTTGAGGCAATCTGACTGATATGAAGTGATATCAGGATTGTTTTGACTTACATTTCTCTAACAGCATAAGAAATTCAATGGGAATTTTGGGGTAGTTTTGCAGAAATCTCATATGATCCTTGAAGGCCAGCAGATGACACAGAAAAATTTTAGAAACTATATAAGCTCTAACCAAATACTTAACCCAAATTTTACAATAAGGAACTGTAAATGCTCTACAAAAGAAAGCAAAAAAAAAAATCAGACTACTTCTCTGATACAAAGGGAAGGCCAAAAAGATCACTGTGACACTCACTGCTCCTAACTCCTGTGCTGTGTGGAAGGGATAATCTTAATATAAGGTAATACCATAAAAACAACAACAACAACAACCCAGAAGAGAAGGAAATTGTATGCTTTTCACAGCGATGGGTAATAGATGTATTCTTAAAACATTGCAGCAACTACAAAGGCTTAAATAAGTAACTAATTACATGAAACTGAACAGCTCCTGCACAAACAGGAGAAGGAGAGAAGAACTGCTCTATGGGGGGAAATCTTTGGATTTAAAAAAGTTAATGGGCATAAATTATATTAAACAATAGATATGTAGACACATGTATAGATAACTGAAAGCCATTCCCAATACGTAAGTTGTCAAAGGATGAGAAGAAACAGTTTTCAAAGACTTGTAACCTAGTAACTCATTGAGTTACTAAACCCTGAGGTGTTACTTCAAAGCCTGTAAATTTGGCAAAAATGACAACATATGGGAAGAGTCCATATTGGTAGTGTTGTGGGAAGATAAGCACGATAAAGTATGGCTGGTCTAACTGTGAGTCCATGAAATCATTTTAGAAAGAATTTTGGGAGAGTAATGCCACTCAAATACCCATCGCCTTTTCCTCAGGGATTCCCTTATGAGCCTTATGCTCCAAAGGGGCGGTGAAGAAGATGAAAGTCCTTTCATAAACCAAAATATACACAGCGGCATTTTTTGTGGATACTCATTGATTAGGGAATGACTAACATTGTGGTACATGAATTAATGGAATAGTACTATAGTGAAGGAAACAATGAATATTGTGAATTCAGAGAATCATGGAAACTTTTACTTGAAATGATGCAGAGTGAAGTTAGCAGAGTCAAGGAAACAATATACAGAATGCTTACCACAAAGTAAATTTAAAAAACCCCACAAATAATCAAAAGTGAATGTTGCAAAATTACAAAGAACAAATACTAGTTCCAAAGACAAGATATGGGAAGATACTCCCACCCTACACCTTTGGTAATACAGAACACATATTTTTAGACTTTTTTATGTATTAATTTTCTAATTCCTTTTGCTTTTTTAAAAATTGTTTTTTTTTTTTAAATTTAGCTCCTCTCCCCTCCCCACACCATAAAAGACATTATCTAGCAAATAGATATGTACATATAAATTAAGTCTTTTGTGTTTCCACTTCTCATTTCATTCTCTGGAGATGAATATTCATGAGTTATTCTTCAACTATTAAATCTATAGCTCTATATAATATTCTCTTGATTCTACTTGCTTCACTTTTCATTATCTCATGTAGTTCTTTCCAAGTTTTTCATCTTTTCTTAGTATGTAGTAGTATTCCATTACAAACATATACCACAATTTGTTTAGCCATTTCCCAATTGATGGTCATTACCTTGATTTCCAATTCTTTGCCAGCACAAAGAGAGCTGCTATAAATATTTTAGAACATACAGATTATTTTCCTTTTTACCTGATCTCCTTGGGTAATAGATCCAGCAACAATATCTCTAGATCTAAGGATATATTTAGTTTTATACTTCTCTGGGCATTATTCTAAATTGCTCTCCAAAATAGTTGGATCAGTTCACAGTTCTACCAACAGTGGATCATGTCCCCCCCTTTCCACCTCCCCTCCAACATTTGTTATTTTGCTCATGTCATTTTAGGCAATCTGATTGATATGACAAGATATCTCAGAATTATTTTGATTTGCATTTCCCTAATCAGTAGTGACTTAAAGCATTTTCCCCCATTTACATCCTTTTGATTTCTTCATCCAAAAACTGTCTCTTCATATGTTTTTCCCATTTATCAATTGGGGATGGTTCTTATTCCCATTATTTGACAAAGTTCTCTATGTACTTTAATCCAGAGACTCCAATTTTCTAGTTCCTTCTAATCTTGGCAATATGTATTTTATTTGTACAAAAATTTTAATTTAATGTACTCAAAATTATCCATTTTATATCTTACAATTCTCTTCATCTCTAATGATGATCATAAATTCTTCTCCTATCCATAAATCTGATAGGTAATATATCAGGTTTCTAATTTGATTAATGAATTAATTTCTAATCTGTTCTAATTTGCTTTTGCTATCTCCTTTTATGTCTAGATCTTGTATCTATTTTGATCTTATCTTTAAGCTAGTTGTTTATACTTAATTTCTGCCAAACTACTCTTCAATTGTCCCGGTAATTTTTACCAAATAGTGATTTCTTATACCCAAATCCTGGATCTATATTTTTTCCTTGTCAAATACAAGGTTACGATAATCTTTTACTTCTGTTTGTTGTATGTCTGCTCTATTCCACTGATCTATCTTACTATTTTTTAGCCAGTACTAGATTGTTTTGATAATTACTATTTTTTAATACAATTTAAAATCTGGTGCTGGTAGACCTCCTTCCTTTATATTATTTCCATTAATTCTTTTTCTATTTTGATTTTTAAGTCTTTTTTTTCTCTTTAAAATATTGTGTGGGCAATAGTTCTCCTGGGATGCAGAGGGACAATGGCAAAAAAACTTCGTGATATTAACAAAATATATCTAAATCTAAATGTTTTTTTAAATTATTTGATACTACCATGTCTCCAAGTGGTTTTCCTCTATTTTTCTTTCCTTTCTCAGTCAAATCTCTGGGTTTTCCTCTAATTTCTCTCACCTCACTTCTTAATTTCTTGCCAACTGAATCTGCTCTCTCTAAGAAGACCAGTGATCCTGAACTGACAAATCCTCTTATAAATCCTTTTCCTTTTTGAACTTGTCCCAGCGCTCAATATTCAGAATTAGAATTTGAGAATTGGAAGCCATTTCCCATTATGGTATACTTGACAAGAGGTCATTCTGCTTGAAGACTTCCAAGAAGGGATAATCTTCTACCCTTTTATGATAGCCCCTTTTCCCCATTTGGGACAGCTCTAATTATCTGGCTGAAATTTGCTTCTTTAAGTGGTTATGTATCACTGTGAGCATTGAACTATAAAGAAAATTGAATCAATGCTTTCAAATTGTCATACTGAAGGAAGAGTTTTGAGAGTCCCTTGGATAGCAGAGAGATCAAACCAGTCAATACTTATTAACTCTGACTATTCATTGTAAGGACAAATATTGAGGCTGAAACTCAAATATTCAGCCACATGATGAGAAGACAAGACTTGTAGGAAAAGACTCTAATGCTGGGAAAGATTGAAGGCAAAAGGAGAAGGGGCCAGAGGAGTATTAGACGCATAGATAGTGTTATGGGAGCATTGATCATGAGCTTGAACAGATTCTGGAGATAGCGGAGAAAGGAGGGCCAGCGGCGTCAGACTCCACCCAATGACTGAACAATAGCAGCTCTGTCTACCCGTGACTTTACATCTTCCACCTATTGGTTCTGCCCTCTGTGACAACATAGAACAAACCTAATCTTTTCATATTTTAGCTTTCAAATACTTGAAGAAAATGTTTGTGTCTCTAATCCTAACGCCAAACATTATTCACTGGAGACAAAGATCCTTTTCTTTTCCTCCCCCCACCCCTCCCATAGCTGATGTGCGATTCCACTGGGTATCACATGTGTTCTTGATTCGAACCCATTTCCATGCTGTTGGTATTTGCATTAGAGTGTTCATATTTCTTAGATGATTTCTTAAAAACAAATTTTTTTCTTTATTTTAAGTAGCAAAGTGTTTATTATTCTCCTGGTTCTGCTCATTTCACTCCACATCAGTCCATGGAGGTTTCTCCAGCTCTTTCTGAAACCATCCTGTTCATTCCTTATAGCACAATAGTATTCCATCACCATCAAATACCCCAATTTGTTCAGCCATCCCCAATTGAAGGGCATCCCATAGAATGATATCTTGAATTGTTTGTGAATTGGATTTAAATGAGGCAGAGTTGCACAAAGTCACCAGCCTCACCCTCTTCCAGAGTCATCCAAGTCGAATTCAAAACTCAGGATGCCTGGCAATGGCCTGGGCTGCAGTCAATGACCTTGGCTTCTTCAGTATCTGACCAAGTTCCAAGTGCTCCACGCACCTGCTTCAAGCAGCTTTTGTGCCTCTTGGAATGAAATCTTCACTCACCTAAGCATTTGAGACCTATCAGTTACCCCCAACCTGATTAAGCCTGTCTGCCAAGACCACCAGTCTAGTTTATTAATTGTCAAAAAAGGAAACAAGGTGAGGATGACATGACCCATTCCTGCTGAAACCAAATGGGGCCTTTGTAATCACTATCTCTTTTTCTAGATATTCACCAACCATCTCCTTAATGATTGATTCTAGAATTCTCCCAGAAAGTGGTCTAGCTCATTAGCTCATAGTTGGAAGATTCCATTATCTCATTTTTAAAACTGAGACTTCCCCCCCCCCTTTTCTAGCCCTGAACCATGTCTCCTGCTTTCCATGATGTTTCAGATATTTCTCATTGCAGATCACAACTCATCCATTAGTTCTTTCAGCATCTGAGGATGTAGTTTTTCTGGGAATGTTGACTTGAATGCAAAGGCAATTAGGTGCTCTCTTTCTATCTCCTTATTTTTCTTAGTTTTTAACTCCTCTTACTAATTTTTCTTCTGCTATTCTAAGTGCAAAGGCCATTCTCCTTGGCAAAGAAAAAAAAAACAAAATAAAAACTGAGCATTTTGGTCTTCTCAGTTATCATCCTCTCTTCTCCAGGATGTTGTCCTTTGTTATTGAGTCATTTCCAATTCTCTATGACCCCATTTGGGGTCTTCTGGACAAAGATACTGGAATGGATTACCATTTTATTTTCCCACTCATTTTGCAGATGAGGAAACTGAGGCAAACAGGGATAGATGGCTTGCCCAGGGTCATGTAGCTAGTGTCTAAAGCCAGATGTGAACTCATGAAAATGAGTCTTTTTGATTCTATGCCTAGTGCTGTATCCACTGAGCCACCTATCAATAGTCCTAAGCCGCCTTCTTCTTTAAAAAAAACAAACACCTTTCCTTTCATCTTAGAATCTATATTGTATATTGGTTCCAGGCAATGGGGATTAAGTGACTTGCCTAGAGTCACACAGCTAGAAAGTGCCAAAAGTTGGATTTGAACCCAAGACCTCCCCTCTCTAGGTCTGGCTTTCAATCCACTGACACACCTAGGTATCTCTCCCCAAACCTTCTTTAATCCTTATTATTAAACAAAAGCATATCTTTTATTGTCTTTAGTTACATCTACTAGTGTTAACTCATTCTGAACTCATTCATCCCTCTGGAAATTTTTATAGGACCATGGCACATTCTTGCATTTATCCTGTCATTTGCCCTTGTGAATTTCAAAACTATTCCACCCTTATCAGACCATTCTTTAGAAGATGTGATTTAGCTATTTCCTGATCAGTAACAATGGAGATACTTGGAATAACAGAATCAGGTCTTGGAAACTCTACACTCTTTACCCTACTCAGTTTAACAAGATTTTGAAGGTCTGCATCAAACTCAAGATTTAATTATCTGAGGAGATGGCCTTCAACAGATATGTGCAAAAAAAAGGACAGACCTCTGGGCTGTGCTAAGTCAAGCTAAGTCCTCATTGGTATAGATAAGATGCAGAAAAATGATGTAAAAACTTCCATATAAGGCACGGCACTTCCTGGCCCCTCATCTTTCCCTGGAAAGACGACTCTGGTAGCATGCTAAGTGTTCTGACATCTTGGAGAGTTGGGTGGTAAGTTTTGCCCTGGAGCTGATTTCAGGTTCAGGCATCTTAGCTGAGCCCCTTTGGAAGTCAGGCTGATTCCTTCCTCCTTCATACTCCAGACCTTTATTCCCTTATCTCCTGATCTTCCCGCTCAATACTAATCAGATGGGTGGGTGGGTGGGGCGGGGAGAGAAAAAACCTACTCCTTCTTCTTTTTAATCTTCTCCACTATCAATTAAATCACCATAAAATTTGACAGCTGACTTGGGTATTTTATTATTTGGGATTTCCCTTGGTGACCACTTAAATTTAGATTTTTTCAGTCTCAACCATAATTTCACCCTTTACACCCTGGTTTCCATCTTTTTGTACATAGCTTTTATTTTTTAATAATAATTTTTCCCATTTGAATTAGTTTATTTAGTCAATTTAGAACATTATTTCTTGGTTACAATAATCACATTGTTTCCCTCCTTCCCTCCACCCACCGATCCTGCAGCCAAAGCACAATTCCATTGGGTATTACTTGTGTCCTTGATCAGAACCTATTTCCATGTTGTTGTTTGCACTAGGATGTTCATTTAGAGTCTCCATCCCCAACCATATCCCCTCGACTCATGTATTCAAGCAGTTGTTTGGTTTTTTTTGGTGTATTTACTCCCACAGTGTTTCCTCTGGATGTGGATAGCGGTTCTTCTCATAGATTCCTCCAGGCTGTTCAGGATCACTGCATTGCCACTAATGGAGAAGTCCATTACATTCAATTGTACCACAGTGTATCAGTCTCTGTGTACAATGTTCTCCTGGTTCTGCTCCTCTCACTCTGCATCACTTCCTGGAGGTTGTTCCAGTCTCCATGGAATTCCTCCACTTTATTATTCCTTTGAGCACAATAGTATTCCATCACCAACATATACCACAATTTGCTCAGCCATTCCCCAATTGAAGGGCATCCCCTCATTTTTCAATGTTTTTCAACAACAAAGAGCGCAGCTATGAATATTTTTGTACAAGTCTTTTTCCTTATTATCTCTTTGGGGTACAAACCCAGCAGTGCTATGGCTGGATCAAAGGGCAGACAGTCTTTTATCATCCTTTGGGCATAGTTCCAAATTGCCCTACAGAATGGTTGGATCAATTCACAACTCCACCAGCAATGAATTAATGTCCCTACTTTGCCACATCCCCTCCAGCATTCATTACTTTCCTTTGCTGTCATGTTACCCATCTACATATCTTTTAAAAGCTGAAGCTGGTTGGATAGTTTCTAGTTCATCCCCATCCATCTCTGTAGGCAACTCACTTTTTTCCTACTCAGTGCGATTGTTTCCTTCTAAGTCTTCAGGTTTCATCCTAGGGAATAAAATCCTTCGGGGCTGGGTCTCCATGTAAATCTTTAGTCTATAGGATCCTATGTATCCTCCGGGAAAGCCTTTGAAGTCTACCCTCCCTAAATCTCAGATGTATGTCAGCTTATGCCCGACTTTCCTTTCTTCTATCACCGTTTCTAGAAGACAGTGGTTGCTCTATGCCCAAAGGTCCCTTGTTCCCTTCCCAACAACCAGTTTCTCCTTATTAGGGAAATGAAATCTAGGGTGGAATTCCCCCTTGTGTTTAGAAGGATGACATTTATCATTAAAACAAGTCAAGAAGTTATTAGCTGCTCTGCTTTTGGCAGAGAGACAGTTCTAACAGATGTCTGGATAATTGAAGTCTCCCGTCTCCATTATATCATGCTTTCATGCCAGGGCTGAGGTTTAATCTTCGGTATTACCTTTTTCTATCCATATGTTTAATAGTACTCTTGGAAGACAAAATTCCTTTTCCTTTTCTCTGTTGATCTTCATCCAAATGTTCACCACCATATTTCCCCTTCTGGTTTCTGAATATCTTCACACAAATAGATCTTCTTAATATATAATACTACCTTCTCCCACCCACTTTCACCTAGTCTACTTCTACTGAATAAGGTATGCCCAACCAGAGCCACACTCAAGGTACAGATTTATTGTATCCCACCAGCAAGGTCAGATTTGTTTCCATGCATTGGGATCTCGACTTCATCTTGTTTATTCCCTAAATCTGGGGCATTTGTAGATAAGACTTTTGAGATGACTGATTTAAATACTGGCTCTTTTCTTTCGTCTTGTCTCCTTTGACGTGTTTCACCTGTCACACTTCCTTTATTGAAGATACTCTTTATGGTATCTAACTTTATGGATATATATATATATATGCATATGCATATATATACACACTTCTATTATATATATAGTCTTCTTCCTATGTGCTTTTTAGTGTAGACCTCTTTTGATTATATTTGAAGGACACCAGATAAATATATATACTTATAAAACATAAATTGTCCATTTAATAACCAATAAACAATAATTAATTTAGAAAATATTTATAAAATTGATAAAATAACAATAAATAATATAAAATAATAAATAAAATTTTATATAGTATACCTAATATAAATATAATGTAATATAACATTAATAAAAATTAATAAAATAAAAAACAAAAATAATTATAATTATAAATAATAAATTATATACATGTTGTTAGGTTTTTAAGTAAACAATAAATCACACACACACACACACACACACACACACACACAAAGAGTTGTTGGGTTTTTTGTTTTCCAGCCTTTAATAGGTACTTTCATCACTCACCAGTAGACTTCTTGCTTATTTTAAGTTATGGTCCAGAAAGACATATCCTGTACCCAGCCACTATCTTCTTATACAGCTCTTCACCTTCCATTCTTTGGAACTCTAATCTTGTATCACCAAACTGTAGATGCCTATTGGACATCTACAACTGGGTGATGACTCCTTTTAGGCAGTGTGTAACAAATCTCTTCAACCCCCCAAAACAAAACAAAAAAGACCCCTCTTTTTCTGAGCTTCCCCTTTTCTAATAGGGCACTGCTATCCTTTTAGTTCCTTATGTTCACAACCTTAAAGTTATCCTCTACTCTTTATTCTCCCTCACTCCTTATAGCTAGCCATTTATTAAGTCTAACTAATTTGATGTACATCTCTGTGTCATGCATCCCCATCTCTCCTCTTCAAAGGCGACCACCCTAGACCAAATCCTATATCACCTTTTTGCCTATATTATTCCAGTAGCCTCCTATTTGATTACCCTGTCTTTCCCCTCTCCAATCTACCCAGGACACGGTGGCCAATGAGAGAGTCAATGTGATCATGCTACTCCTCTGCTCAAGAAACGTCAATAATTCCCCAAAGTCACTAGCCTTTGTCTACCCTCTAACCCAGTGATGTCATCTCTCTAGGAGGCCTATACCCACAGAGATCAAAGAAAGAGGAAGAGGACCCATGTGTACAAAAGTATTTATAGTAGCTCTTTTATAATTATAAAGAATTGGAAAATAAAGGGATACCTATCATTTGGGGAATGGCTAAACAAATTGTGGCAGTTGAAAATAATGGAATAATATTGTGCCATAAAAGATGATGAAAAGGAAGATTTGATGAAACTTGGGAATGCTTGCTTAATCCGGTGCTGAATAAAGTGAGCAGAACAAGAACAATCTATACAATAACTACACTATCAAAACAAATGCAATGACCAGTTATAACTTCCAAGACCTGGTCATGTAGTTTGGCACACAGAAGTGATAGGCTCAAGACGCAGAATGAAATATTCACACATATTTTTATAATAAAAGTTTAATATGAACAAATAAATATACATATTTGACTAGGTCAATGTGGAAATTTGACCTGCCTTTACTATGCATATTTTTACAATGCCCCCCAAAATGTGGAAAAAGGGAGAAAAATGGATTTTTCTTCACTAAAAACATTTTCAGGGGTTCCTGTTGCTTCTGAAATCAAATGTTTCTGTCTGGCACGTAGAGTCCTCAATGGTCTGGCTCTAGCCTACTTTTCCAGGGTTATTGATCATTCCAACCAAATTCATCATTTCACAGACTATCCCTCGTATCTGAAATGCTCTCCCATTTCCCTAACATCTCTTAAAATTCCCAAGTTCTTGAAAAGATTCAGCTCAAATGCCACCACCTATAGGAGTTATCCCACCCACCCTTCCTCATTTATTATTTATTTATTAGTTGCCTACTCCACCTTCACAATTATTTGTATGAATTTTGTCTTATCTGCATGCAGAGAAGACAAAAGAACAGAAGCTACTTGAGGTCAGGAACTTTTTCATGTATATCTTCATATTATTCCTGTGCTGGCACAATGCCTGGTCTATTTGTTATTCAGTCATTTTAGTCACTCTTTGACTCCACATGGGGATTTCTTTGGCTGGAGTCGTTTGCGGTTTCCTCTCCAGTTCATTTTACAGAGGAGGAAATTGAGGTAAACAGGATTAGGTGACTTGCCCAGCATCGCATAACTAGTAAGTGCCTGAGCTCACATTTGAATTCAAGTCCTTCTGACTCCAGGTCTAGTGCTCTAGCCACTGCACCATCCAATTGCCTGGTTGATAGTAGGTACTTAATACATTCTGGCTCAATGAAAGAAAGTGCTAAAAGTATCCAATCTCACACAAAGAATTGAACCATCCCTTATTATTCTACAAGGAAAAGGTTGTCCGATGGAAGCACCTCAAATCATGAAGTCTATCACATCAGGCATGTGAGGCACCAGGAGGAAAGAAGTTTGGACAACCACTTGAAAAGAAGAGGTGCTCCCTGGAGTTAGGAGGACCAGGGCTCAAATCTGGCCCCAGCTACTTTCTAGCTGGGTGACCCTGGGCAAGTCACTTAACTCCAGTTGCCTAGCCCTTATTGTTCTTCTGCCTTGGAACCAACAGTTATTATCAATTCTAAAATAGGAGGTTTAAAAAAAAAGAAGATAACAGATACTCAATAAATGTTTGAATGAAGAACAACAAAAAGTAGGAAAAATCATGTCAAGAGTCAAGAAAGTCTTCCTTCCTTCCCCCAAATGCCTGGGGAATTGGTTACTTGACATTTCTTTCATAATTTCTCTCTCATTTAGAATGAGTATGTATGTGATACATAGAATGAGAGCTAGAGCAGATAGTAATATAAATATCTTTGGATTCCCATTGTAAAATCTTAGCTGTTTTGATCAAACATTTCCTGTGACTGGGATGAGAATTGCTAATTTGGAAGATTAAAGTGCCCTCCCAAGAATTTGAAGTGGGGGCCATTTCTCCGTGTTGAAGGCTTTCAGCAGGGGAAATTCTATAGCATTTATCCAGTGAGATTCCTATCCTGACTCAGAGGTCTCATAGCACCATCTAGTGATGGCCTCATGTCTTTTCCAAATTCCAAGCCCACCATAAGATCAAAGGCATTTTGCTCTTAAAAAAAAAAATCAAATATTCATTTGCTGTCATTACCTAGAATTCCAGTCACCCCAAACTTTCAAGTTCAGTCTTCATTTGTACAAGAGCTTAGAACATTTGGACTCAAACTCATCTTTGCTTGGATATGAAAATGGTTTTCAGTATGCTCAGTCTTTGTTTTCTTGCCTGCAAAATGGAAATCAAACATTGCAAATTGTATTCATTCAAAGGATAATAACCTAAAAAAATTCTTCAGCTTAGAATATTTTACCATTCATTTCCCCCTTCACTGGAAAATAATTTCTGGTATAATTCCTTTGAAAAATCCAAATTCCCAGAATGCATTGCCATAGATATCTATGTACATAACCACTTTCAGGGAAAAAAAAATACTGAAGCATCTGGCTGGGGATGATGCCAAAGCCGGTGCCATGTGTTAAAGGGGGGAAAAGAGGGGATGGGGGAGGGGTCAGTCTAATTAAGAGATCTCTAATGCTTTAATCACTTCAGTGGCATTACCATCAAATGCTTGTCAGAATTTGGCTCAGTAGTAATCTCAGATAATAATTCTACCAATCGTCTTCAGTGGAAAACCCTCCTCAATGCATTCAAACTCTTTTCACATAAAGAACAAATCCTGTTTGAAATTGGAATGGGCTAATATTGCCTTCCTGTCATCGAGAGCACGTCTTCATTGGGGCCAATGAAAGGGTCCAAGGGGTAAGTAAGGGAATCAGCAACATTCTTATGCCCAACTCAAAGTTCATAAAAACAAGCCCCAACCCCAACCCCAACGCGAAGCCCTACTCATTCTGCATGCTCTATCAATTGGTCTACTTGGTCCAACCCAGCAACGATTACAGAGAATACACAAGTTCCTTCCTTCCTTCCTTCCTTCTTCCTTCCTTCCTTCCTTCCTTCCTTCCTTCCTTCCTTCCTTCCTTCCTTCCTTCCTTCCTTCCTTCCTTCCTTCCTTCCTTCCTTCCTTCCTTCCTTCCTTCCTTCCTTCCTTCTTCCTTCCTTCCTTCCTTCCTTCCTTCCTTCCTTCCTTCCTTCCTTCCTTCCTTCCTTCCTTCCTTCCTTCCTTCCTTCCTCCCTCCCTTCCTTCCTCCCTCCCTCCCTTCCTCTCTCTCTCTCTCTCTCTCTCTCTCTCTCTCTCTCTCTCTCTCTCTCTCTCTCTCTCTCTCTCTCGGCGGGACCAAGGATAGGCTTTTTCCCAAACTGGAGCTGGAGCCCTTAACTCCTCCCTCAGCTGGCTGCTGAATCTTGGGAAGTGTGGGGAAGTGTGGGAGTGGTTTCTTTAGGGAAGGTGGCCTGGTGATTTTTCTTTCTCTCTCACTTTTACTAATAAATAATTATAATTTTGTATACAATCTCCAAGTTTAATAATAACCATTACACTTCAAAGTAAGGATTGTTCCCTTCCTCGTAGTTGCACAAAGCCTAGCACATAGTAGGTACTTACTAAAAGCATTTCATTGATGAATCGATTGATTCAGGAGCCTTCTCTTATTCCCTTACCTGATGGAAGTATTTTTTTCTTCTTTTGAAATTTCAGAGAACTGGACATTTTCGTATTCTATCTTACTTTGTTTGTTGGTAGACTTTGTTTATCTCTCATAATAGATGGTAAGCCCTTTGAGGATAGGGTTTGGTTCAATAAATATTTTTATTAAATTACAATGGCATATTATTATTGACATGTATATGTGTGTATATATACATGTATGCATACATACACAGAGAGTGAGAGACAGATTCAGAGACAGTCAGACAGAGAGAGCCCGGAGTCAGGAAGACCTGAGTTCAAATCCTGCTTCAGACACTTATCAGCTTTGGGACCCCAGGCAAGTCACTTAACTCAAAAAATGTTGGCTTCAGTTTCCTTGTCTATAAAATAAGCTGGAGAAGGAAATGGTAGACCACTTCAGTATCTTTTGCCAAAGGAAATCCTTAATGGGATCATGAAGAGTGGGACACAACTGACACAACTGAATGAGTCTGTGTGGGTTAGGTAGAGAGACATTTGTCAAATAGTAAGCAACTACTATGTGCATAGAATTGCCAAATAAGGCAGGGTCCCTGCCCTCAAAAAGCTTATAGTCTAGTAAAGGGAAATGTGGTGCCTTGGAAAGAATGCTCTCTGCAGAATCAGAGTACTTGGATGAATCTTCTGTTACTGTTACTGTTAATATTGCTGTTACTGTTCTGTTCTATTCCATTCTGTTCCTTACTCCTTGTGTGATCTTGGGCAAGTAATTAACTTCGTCTAAACCTCAGTTTCCTCTCTGTAATTGTGGGAATTGAATTAGCAGAGTTCTTCTCTCCCTTTCCATTTTTTGTTCTAGGGTCCTATGATTTATTCAATCCAAGGTAAAAATAAAATTCATAGTTAAACACTGTAGGCATTACTTAAGATGCGAAGGCTAATGTTTACTTTCCAGAGTCATTGCAAATAGTGTTTGCTTATGGAAATAAGGAATTTAGTGATAAGTAGAGCTCTAAGCTCCAGGTCGTAAGGGTCAGATGACGGGGTGGAGTGTTAGGACAGGCTAGCTCGTTCCACTGAGCACCGCTGACTTTGGTTCAGCCTTGCTACTTACCACATCGGACCCAGATGAGACATTGTAATCACTAAGGGATCATTTTATAGCTCCAACTCCAAAGAAGCTAGTGATGTGTCTGTAGCCAGAGGGGAAGTGACTCATGTTCCCATGGAAGGCAGCAAGTATCTCTCCAAATTAAAGAGCAAGAAAGAACCAGCCTTCATTATACCCTTTACATCGTGCTCTAAGTAACCACAGTGAGCTAAACAGAGCACGTCCAGAGTTGCCAGTCTGAAAAGATGGTGGCCAAGTGAGAATATGGATTTGAAAAAGAACTGTCTAGTAGGTCTTTAACTGTAATAAATGGAACTTCCCGTGTAGCGCAAGAGATTCTCCTTTCCTCCTTAAGCCTCTAATTTTGTTCTCAGTGTTAGCTCTAGGGAAAACATGAATCCATCTACATATGTTTGGAAAACTTTACTCTATGCTGGCCAAAGTGCTTGTTAGTCCTGGGAACACAAAGAAAAGAAAAAGCAATTCCTGCCTTCAAAGAGCTTACATTCTAATGGAGGAGGCAACATGAAAAGAAATAGTCACATACGTTACGCAGCTAGGGGGCTCCATGGATTGAGAACCAGACCTAGAGAATGTAGGTCCTGGATTCAAATCTGGCCTCAGATACTCCCTAGCTCTGAGACCCTGGGAAAATCACTTATCCCCTGATGCCTAACCCTTATTGCTCTTCTGCCTTGGAACCAATAGGCAGTGTTAATTCTGAGATGGAAGGTGAGGGTCTTAAGAAAAAGTGGTTACAAACCAGAAGCACACAGATTGGGTGGAAGCTAATCTGAGGACATGGCTCCGGGAGCTGGAGTGCTGGGAAAGGTCAGCTACAAAAGATAGAATTTGAGTTTCGCAAAAGCCAATTCTAAGAAGTGGAGGGAAGGAGAGAACATTTCAGGCAGATGGAATGCCCTGTGGAAGGAATAACAAATAGATCAGTAAACCTGGGGTATGAAGTGCTTGGAGGAGATTAAAGCATGAGTGGAAAAGTAGGAGAGGCCAGGTTTTGAAGAGCTTCAAATTCCAGTGATCTTCCTATTTGATCCTGAGGCAATAGAAAACCACTGGAGTACCATGAAGTAGAATATCCTTTAGGAAACGTCACTTGGGCAGCTACACGGAGGATGGATTGGAGCAGGGAGAGATCTGAGGCAGGCAGACCAATTAGAAGACTTTTATAAATCCAAACATGATATAAGGAGCACCTAGACCAGGGTGGTGGGCATCTAGAGGGTGCAGTGGATAGAGCTGCCAGATCTGGAGTCAGGAGCACTCATCTCCCTAAGTTCCAATATGGTCTCAGACACTAACAATGGGACTCTGGGCAAGTCCCTTCACCCTGTTTGCCTCAGTTTCCTCACCTGTAAAATGAGCTGGAAAAGGAAAAATGCGCCAAAACATTCCCCTGTCTTTGTCCAGAAAACCAAATGGGGTCACAAAGAGTCGGGCACAGCTAAAACAATTCGACAAAGCCCATTAAGGTTTCCAAAATACTTTACAAGTTGGTATTCATTCATTTGATCCTCACAACAACCCTGAGAGGCAGGTGTTAGTATTGCCCTCATTTGAGGGATGAGGAAATCAAGGTAAAGAGGAGCTGGCTGCTTTGCCCAGGGCCACACAGCTAATAAATGACGGAAGTGGAATTTAATCCAAGGCTTCCTGACCCCAGTCCCAGAACCTAGCTAACATCCTGCGGTTGGGAAACTCTTGATGGGGCCATGTTAGTTCACCACAAGACTCTAGTTTTGCATCCGAAAACCTTCGCGTTTTGAACCCTCGCATCCCTTTTACTTACCGTACACATTCGACATTGTCCCATCTCTAGATCTTTCCTCATAATTTCCTCGACCTGGCACACATGCTTTTCCCCGATGATCTGCCTGATCTAATCCCTTACCCATTCCGCCATGGGCAGTTGTGTCCTCGCTGTGTTCCAGCGCTTAGAACAGTGCCTGGCACGTAGTGAATGCTTAATGAAGATTGAGTGAGTGAGCTCAATGTTGAAACCTCTCCATGAAGTTTTCCTTCTCCTCTCCCTTAGCCAAAAGTCATCTTTTCTCTCTCTGCATTCCAATAGCATTTGAACAGCCCTTGTTACATCTTCGCATTTGACCATGTGCCAAGACAACTAGGTGGCACAGCGGAGAGGGTGCCAGGCCTGGAGTTGGGAAGATTCATCTTCAGGAATTCAAATGTGGCCTCAGACACTTACTAGCTGGGTGACCCTGGGCAAGTCACTGAATTCCCATTGCCTGGCCCTTGCTGCTCTTCTGTCTTTGAATTGATGAAAAGAGAAGAAATGGGTTAAACATTTTTTTGAAAAGAGAAGTGGACAAGCATTGGCTAAGCAAGATCAAACAGGGAAAGGCATAATTCTAGACTATGGAATTCATCTGAGCAAAGGCACAGACATGAGAACGCTTAGAATACGCTAACTGGGCTAAGTGGTTTACAAAAGGGAATGGAGACTGGAGAGTAAAAGTAAAACAGAAAAGACTAGACATTAGCTGGAGGACAAAATATGGAGGGTCTGGGATGCCAGACAAAGAAACTGGGGCCCAGAGAACTTACTGTCCTGGGGGCCAATCTTATTACATTGTGCTTCCTGTGCTGGGGACCAGTTCAAAGACAAATGGATGCGAACCCTTAGTAAACACTTGTGTAGTTCTAAACAAAAAGAAATACAAGTAGGAAAATGAAACAGCCTTCCTCCAAGGGCCCTACATTCCAAGAGGAGGACACAGCACAGACAGATAAGCAATGACACTATGCACATTAAGGAGTTTCTGGAGGAAGAGGCAGGAAGGGCACTCATTAGGTTGAGGGCTCGGCATGGAGTCACAGGTTCAGATCCAGCCTTTGACATTTGCTATTCTTTATATTTATTTTATTTATTATTATTTTTATTATATTTATATTATTCCCTGGGCAAGTTGCTTCATCTCAATTTGCCTCGCTTCTCTCATCTGTAAAACAGATCTATCTCCCCCGGGGTGGTTGTGATGATAAAATGAATTGTGTTACATGTTTTGCAAATCTTCAAATACCATGTAAATGCTGAACAGTATTATTATTAGTTGAATAAGGGACAGGTAAATCAGCAAAAGCCTCAGGTAAGGGGTAATATTTGACCTGGGATTGTAAGGAAGTTAGAGGGGAGGAAATTCGAGTTTGACCTCCCTAATAATTGCCTGATGGTGTACGCCCTATGGGTCATGGTCAACTAGCATTTGTTTAGCACTTGTGCCTGGAACTGTGCTAAAAGGGACCTCATTGGGTGTATATAGCCCGATCCCTGCCCGAACAGGAATCCTGTTGACAGCATCATTAACACTTAACCTTTGAGGAAAACCACCAGCATAATTGACCATGTCAGAGACAAAACCAACAGAAACTATAAGATTATCTCAATAGAGGTGGAAAAAAGCTTTTGACAAAATTCAACAGACATTCCTATTAAAAATACTACAGAACACCAAAATGAAAAGAACGTTCCTCAAAATGATAAATCCACAGATAGATAAAATCATTGGCAAACACGATCTGTAATAGGGATAAGATTCTCAATTAGGCCAGGAGTGAAGGAAGGAGGCCCAGTATCACCACTGCTGTTCAACATCGTACTAGAAATGCTAGCTAGCTCTAGCAATAAGAGAAGACGAAATTGAAGCAATGACAATAGGCAACGAGGAAATAAAGCTATCACTTTTCACAGATGATATGATGGTATACTTAGAGAATCAATCAAAAAATTATCAAAACAATTAGAGATTTTAGCAAAATTAACAGGGTATAAGATAAACCCACATAAATCATCAACATCTCTCTATATCATCAATAATGTCCAATAGCAAGAGATAGACAGAGAAATCCCATTTAAAATAATTGTGGTTAATAGAAAATTCTTCGGTCTGTCCACCTGCCAAGACAAACCCGGGAACTATAAGACAGCAACTACAAAACACTTTTCACACAATAAAGACAGATCTAAACAATTGGACAAACATAAATTGCTTATGGATAGACTGAGCCAATATAATAACAATGACAATTCTACTTAAATTAATTTACCTCTGCAGTGTGAATTTTAGATTCATTCCAACCTGCTTAGTCTTTAGAATTTTAGCCACCAGGAATATATACACCCCCACTTAAGGATTAAGTGTGGGGGAGGAAGGTGCTAGCAAGTGACAAATCAGAAACAACTGACTGACCCCCTGGGCCATCCAAAGCCAAGTTTAAGCTACCATTGGTACATATAAGACACAGGAAGTGATGTAAAGAACTGCCTTTATATTTCTCGTCACTTCCTGTGAGAGGAACTTGGCCGTGGAACTCAACCATGGAGGACCTCAAGCATGAGACCTCAGACTGCTTCCCTTAGACAATCATGTGATGAGTGATAAGGATGACTCCCTTTTCCTCGGCTTTTCTGGAGGCACCAGCCTCTAGAAAGGCCCATCTCTTGGGACTCTTTTCCTTTGGATTTCTGGAGTCACTAGCCTCTGGAGAGATCCCTTGGCTGAGGTCTCTGAACTCCTGCCTGGTTCAGACCAGGTTGGGGCAGCTATCCTTCCCTTTTTCCTCTCTCTCTCTCTCTCTCTCTCTCTCTCTCTCTCTCTCTCTCTCTCTCTCTCTCTCTCTCTCTCTCTCTCTCTCTCTCTCTCTCTTCTTGATTTCTTCCTTCTATTGTAAATAAACCACTGTAAAATTCTATTCTGACTTGAGTATTTCATTGGGATTTAGAATTAAAATCCCTGGTGACCAACTTAAATATATATATATATATATATATATATATATATATATATATATATATATATATATATATATATATATATTCAGTGCAACCATAAAATTTACTCCTTACAGTCATGCCATACCAAATTACCCAAAAATTATTTCATAGAACTAAAAATATATGCATCAAAAAATTCCAAAAAAGGGCAGGCTCAGTGTATTGACAGCGAGGCCTGGAGACTAGAGGTCCTGGGCTTAAATCTGGCCTCAGACACTTCCTGGCTGTGTGATCCTGGGCAAGTCACTTAACTCGTTGCCTAGCCCTGACTACTCTTCTGCCTTGGAACCAGTACACAGTACTGATTCTAAGACAGGAGGTAAGTTTTTTTTTTTAATGTCAGAAAATGATTATAGAAAATTATATCAACATAAACTGGAAAAAATGAATTAAATCATAAAAATTAACCCTTTTCAAGCTAAAAAAATCTTGGTCTTTGCTGAAAGACTGAAGAACTCATTACCCTTATGAAGCAACCTATTCATTCTGGTTTTGGACAGCTCTCATTGTGAAGAAGTTCTCCCTAAAACTGAGGCAAAATTTGTCTTTGCCTCAGCTGTCCATTTGGAACCACCTATTGAAGCTGGGATAAATAAGCCTGGCTGTTATAATGGTTCTTCCAATATCATAATTTTCCACTATGCCAAAATCTTTTAAGTATCTTCCCCAGGTCCTCAAAGGACAGAGTTTTGATTCTGCTCACCACCTGGTCACATTTCTGTACATATGCTGCTGTGGTTCATCCATGTCCCCAAAATGTCAGATTGCACTGAACAACCTAGTGATGGTGAACCTTTTAGAGAACGAGGGATGGGAGAAATGTCCTCAGGCACTGAGGAAAGGGGAAGGGGAACAGCCTGTACAGCAAGCGTGCCATAGGTTCACCAGCATGGACCTAGATGAAGAAGTGTGACTTTTAATGACTATTTATTCAAAAACAAACTATGATCTAGGTATTACTGCCTCCTGACTGGCTGGCCTAGAAGGCTATGTTGTTCCTTTCTGCAATGAATACTTTCCAAAAGAAGGGGAAAGTTCATGTGAAAGGAAATTTTTTTAAAAAATTTTATTTAAAGCACTTCTCCTCCTCCAATATTTCTCCCTTTTCCCTCCAGCTGCAAAGCAGCTTGTATATTTTGAGTTTATGTGCAAGGTAAGTGGAGTCATATTTAGAGAATGAAGAAAAATTATAGTTACACAGGCTGAGCCTTTCCACCAAAAGGACCTTGGAAACCAGTTTCCTAGGAATAGATATTTATTTGTCTTAAAGCAGCTTTTACTTAAAAAAAAAAAGGCTGATACAAAGCAGGTGGAAGAGAATAAATCTAATCCCAATCTGTAAAGTCATTTAAAACTGAGATAGAAGATGCAGGATCTGAACTTTTTTAAGAAAATAAAGATTCTTCTTCAACCATGTCCCCATTTCTTGACCTGTCACTTCAAAGGAAGATTTAGCTTTATTTTTAGTGAATTGCTCCTTGCCATGGGAGAAGGGAAGGAGGAGGGGAAGAGAGAGGGGAAAGGAGGAGGGGGGAAGAGTGGAAGAAATAACTTTAACAGCATAATCCATCTGCAAATCTCTTTGCTTTTTCTGCATTTCCTCACAGGGCCATTGTGAAAAGCATGCAATTAATGATTGTAAATCACCTCCAGAAGCCAAAAGCCCTGAATAAATGTTTCATAATAATTTCCACCAGAAGTCGGGATAGCTGTGCAGCTGGAGGCCTGGATCAGTGCCTCCCTCTGATCTTGTGGGCAGCCTCTTTCAGGCAAGGTCACGGGAGTTCTCAGGGAGAAAACCCAGGTTCTCCGGAGAGAGCAGGCAGTGATTTAGATGGTGTCCTTTTCCCCTCTGAATCACCACTGGATCTAAACTTTGGAGAGCATCAGAGCTTCTGGAAATACTCTCCAAATGGCCAAGATGGATTGAAAATAGTAAAACCTTCCATTTATTGAGAGAAAAAGGACTCGGGCACCAGATTCCAGTTTGAATATTCATGCTAAAGTAAAGGGTGCTGAAGGCAGCAGGGTAGGGGAGGAGCATGCTGAATATGGAGCCTGGGGATCTTTGTTTGAATATTGGCTCACTGTGTGACCTTTCTAGATCTCTATTACTCATCTGCAACATAATAGGGTGCCAGTCCTGGAGTCAGGAAGACTGATCTTTCATTGTTCAGCCTGGTCTCAGACATTTCCTAGCTGTGTGACCCTGGGAAAGTCCCTTAACCCTATTTACCTCAGTTTCCTCATCTGTAAAATGAACCAGAGAAGGAAATGGCAACCTACTCTTTGCCAAGAAAACTCCAAATGGGGTCACAAAGAGTCCAACACAACTGAAAATGACTCAACAACAACAAAATGGTCCCTACAGTCTTTTCTAGTTTTAAATAGATGATTTTTTTTTTGTACAGGATATGTAGAGTTCTTCCCATTTCCTGCTACAGGATCACCCAGCATCGGCTCTGAGATTTTTATTTTAAATAATGTACTTAATACATTATATAAAAGTCTAGTGATTTGATACCCTGAAGAGAGTTGTATGTCAGGAGCAATAAGGAAAGATTCATAATTTATCCACGACATAATAAGAAAATCCATAAACTATGCCTCAATTTTTGTTTTATCTTCACAAACCATTCATTCAATAACTTACAGTTTTTTTTCAGACACTATTTTAATGGTGTAGAGAACTCCCAGGATAGAAACTCCCCCCCCCCATTGGTGTGAGGTATTCTGGGAGGACTAGCACTTCCAGTATCGCCAAAGATTTGCTGAGCCTCCACTTTTCACCGAACTCCCACCTGTGGCTCTCAGAAGCTGTAGAATTTGCTATATCCTCATTCTGGTCAAACTATGCTAGCATACAGGTTACACCGGACTGAGGGAACCCCTGGGCTTCCAAACCATCAGGGAATTGGGGGGATCTCTACACCCAACATCGTGAGGACTTCCCCTGGTGAAATGAGTGGGTGACAACAATCTGCTGCAGTGGGCATGAAGGCAGCTAAAGCAGCTACTATGGAACACATGGAGTTTGATCTGACATTGAAGATGCCAAGGTCACCCACCACATCCTATTCCTGCATCCACCCAGCCTTTGTCTTGCCAATGGACTTGGATGACTCTGGAAGAGATCATGAGGCTGATGACTTTGGTTTTTGTTGTTGTTGTTGTTGTTATGTATTAATTTAATTAATTATTTTAGAATATTTTTCCATGGTTACATGATTCATGTGCTTTCCCTCCCCTCCTCCAATCCCCCCTCCCATAGCCAATGAGCAATTCCACTGGGTTTTATGTACATCATTGATCAAGACCTATTTCCATATTAATAATATTTATACTAGGGTGATCACTTGGAGTCTACATCCCCATTCATGTCCTCATTGAACCATGTGATCAAAAAATTGTTTTTCTTCTGTGTTTCTACTCCCACAGTTCTTCCTCTGGATGTGGATAGTATTCTTTCTTATAAGTCCCTCAGAATTGACCTGGATCATTGCATTGCTGCTAGTAGAGAAGTCCATTACATTTGGTACTACAGTGTACCAGTCTCTGTGTACAATGTTCTCCTGGTTCTGCTCTTCTCGCTCTGCATCACTTCCTAGAGGTTGTTCCAGTCCCCATGGAATTCCTCCACTTTATTATTCCTTTTAGCACAATAGTATTCCATCACCAACATATACCACAATTTGTTCCTCCCACCCCTCCCCCAGCCAACGCACGAGTCCACTGGGTATCACATGTGTCCTTGATTCAAACCCATTTCCGTGTTGTTGGTATTTGCATTAGGGTGCTCATTTAGAGTCTCTCCTCATTCATGTCCCCTCAATCCCTGTAGTCAGTTGCTTTTCTTTGGTGTTTTTACTCCCACAATTTGTCCTTTGCTTGTGGATAGTGTTTTTTTCTCCTAGATCCCTGAAGAATGTTCAGGGACATTGCATTGACACTAATGGAGAAGTCCATTACGTTCTAGTGTACTACAGTGTATCAGTCTCTGTGTACAATGTTCTCCTGGTTCTGCTCCTCTCGCTCTGCATCACTTCCTGGAGGTCGTTCCAGTCTCCATGGAATTCCTCCACTTTATTATTCCTTTGAGCACAATAGTATTCCATCACCAACATATACCACAATTTGTTCAGCCATTCCCCAATCAAAGGGCATCCCCTCATTTTCCAATTTTTGGTCACCACAAAGAGCGCAGCTATGAATATTCTTGTACAAGTCTTTTTCCTTGTTATCTCTTTTGGGTACAAACCTAGCAGTGCTATGGCTGGATCAAAGGGCAGACAGTCTTTTATCATCCTTTGGGCATAATTCCAAATTGCCCTCCAGAATGGTTGGATCAGTTCACAACTCCACCAGAAATGAATTAATGTCCCGGCTTTGCCACATCCCCTCCAGCATTCATTACTTTCCTTTGCTGTCATATTAGCCAATCTGCTAGGTGTGAGGTGATACCTCAGAGTGGTTTTGATTTGCATCTCTCTGATTATAAGAGATTTAGAGCACTTTTTCATGTGCTTATTAATAGTTTTGATTTCTTTAGCTGAAAACTGCTTGTTCATGTCCCTTGCCCATTTTTCAATTGGAGAATGTCTTGATTTTTTGTACAATTGATTTAGCCCTTTATAAATTTGAGTAATTAGACCTTTGTCAGAGGATTTTGTTATGAAAATTGTTTCCCAATTTGTTGCTTCCCTTCTCAATTTGATTACATTGGTTTTGTTTGTACAAACCCTTTTTAATTTGATGTAATCAAAATTGTTTATTTTTCATTTTGTGACTCTTTCTATGTCTTTCTTGGTTTTAAAGTCTTTCCCTTCCCATAGTTCTGACATGTATAGTATTCTGTGTTCACCTAGTTTACTTATAGTTTCCTTCTTTATGTTCAAGTCATTAACATACATATTCTGAGTTTATCTTGGTGTAGGGTGTGAGGTGTAGATCCAAACCTAATCTCTCCGACACTGTCTTCCAGTTTTCCCAGCAGTTTTTGTTGAATAGTGAGTTTTTGTCCCAGAAGCTGGGCTCTTTGTGTTTGTCATATATTGTCTTACTAGGGAAACTTACCCCAAGTCTATTCCACTGATTCTCCTTTCTGTCTCTTAGCCAGTACCAAATTGTTTTGATGACCACTGCTTTATAATAGAGTTTGAGATCTGGGACTGCAAGGCCCCCTTCCTTTGTAATTTTTTTCATTATTTCCCTGGATATAACAAAGGATGACCCTTTGTTCTTCCAAATGAACTTTGTTATGGTTTTTTCTAAGTCAGTAAAAAATATTTTTGGAATTTCAATGGGTATATCACTAAATAGATAAATAAGCTTGGGTAGGATGGCCATTTTTATTATATTGGCTCGTTCTACCCATGAGCAATATTTTCCCAATTGCTCAAGTCTAGTTTTAGTTGTGTGGAGAGTGTTTTGTAGTTGTGTTCATATAGTTCCTGTGTTTGTCTCGGGAGATAGATTCCTAAGTATTTTATTTTGCTAAGGTGATTTTGAATGGGATTTCTCTTTCTAGTTCTTGCTGCTGAGTTGTGTTGGAAATATATAGAAATGCTGATGACTTATGTGGGTTTATTTTGTATCCTGCAACTTTGCTAAAGTTGTTGATTATTTTGACTAGCTTTTTGGTTGATTCTCTAGGCTTCTTTAAGTAGACCATCATATCATCCGCAAAGAGCGATAACTTGGTCTCCTCCTTGCCTATTTTGATGCCTTCAATTTCTTTTTCTTCTCTAATTGCTACTGCTAGTGTTTCTAGTACAATGTTAAATAATAGAGGTGATAATGGGCATCCTTGTTTCACTCATGATCTCATTGGGAAGGCTTCTAGTTTATCCCCATTGCAGATGATGTTAGTTGATGGTTTTAGATATATACTGTTTATCATTTTTAGAAATGACTCTTCTATTCCTATGCTTTCTAGTGTTTTTAATAGGAATGAGTGTTGTATTTTATCAAAGGCTTTTTCTGCATTGATTGAGATAATCATGTGATTTTTGTCTGTTTGTTTGTTGATATAGTCAATTATGTGGATGGTTTTCCTAATATTGAACCAGCCCTGCATTCCTGGTATAAATCCTACTTGATCATAGTGAATGACCCTCCTGATCACTTGCTGGAGTCTTTTTGCTAGTATCCTAGTTAAGATTTTTGCATCTATATTCATTAGGGAGATTGGTCTATAGTTTTCTTTCTCCATTTTTTACCTGCCTGGCTTTGGAATCAGTACCATGTTTGTGTCATAAAAGGAATTTGGTAGAACTCCTTCTTTGCTTATTATGTCAAATAGTTTGTATAGTATTGGGATTAGCTGTTCTGTCAATGTTTGGTAGAATTCACTTGTGAATCCATCAGGCCCTGGGGATTTTTTCTTAGGGAGTTCTTTGATGGCCTGTTGGATTTCTTTTTCTGATATGGGATTATTTAAGAATTCTATTTCGTCTTCTGTTAGTCTAGGCAATTTATATTTTTGTAAGTATTCATCCATATCACCTAGGTTGGTATATATATTGCCATATATTTGGGCAAAGTAGTTTTTAATGATTGCCTTAATTTCCTCTTCACTGGAGGTGAGGTCCCCCTTTTCATCTTTGATGCTGTTAATTTCCCTTTCTTCTTTCCTTTTAAAAAGTAGATTGACTAGTATTTTGTCTATTTTGTCTGTTTTTTCAAAATACCAGCTTTTAGTCTTGTTTATTAGTCTAATAGTTCTATCACTTTCGATTTTATTAATTTCTCCCTTAATGTTTAGGATCTCTAGTTTGGTTTTCTTCTTGGGGTTTTTAATTTGTTCACTTTCAAGTTTTTTGATTTGCATTTCCAATTCATTTATCTCTGCTCTCCCTAATTTGTTAATATATGCACTCAGGGATATGAATCTTCCTCTGAGTACTACTTTGGCTGCATCCCATAAGGTTTGAAAGGATGTCTCACCATTGTCATTTTCCTCAATGAAATTATTAATTGTTTCTATGATTTCTTCTCTAACCAATTTTTCAGTATCATATTATTTAATTTTTAATTAATTTTTGATTTGGCTCTCCATGTTCCCTTACTGATCATTATTGCCTTATGATCTGGAAAGGTTGCATTTATTATTTCTGCTTTTTTGCATTTGTATGCCATGTTTCTGTGACCTAGTGTATGATCTATCTTTGTGAATGTGCCATGTGGTGCTGAGAAGGTGTATTCCTTTTTGTCCCTATTTATTTTTCTCCATATGTCTATTAACTCCAATTTTTGTAAGATTTCATTCACATCTTTTACCTCTTTCTTATTTATTTTTTGGTTTGATTTATCTAAATTTGATAATGGTTGGTTCAAGTCTCCCACTAATATGGTTTTACTGTCTATTTCCTCCTTCAATTCTCCTAGTTTCTCCATTAGAAATTTGGGTGCTATACCATTTGGTGCATACATGTTGATTAGTGATAATTCCTCATTGTCTATATACTCCCTTTTAACAGAGTATATTTATCTTCCCTATCCCTTTTGATCTGGTCTATTTTTGCTTTGGCTTTGTCAAATATCATGATTGCAACTCCTGCCTTCTTTCTATCAGTTGAGGCCCAGAAGGTCTTACTCCATCCTTTAATTCTAACCTTGTGAGTATCAACCCACCTCATATGTGTTTCTTGAAGACAACATATGGTAGGGTTTGGGGTTCTAATCCAACCTGCTATTTGTCTACGTTTTATGGGTAAGTTCATCCCATTCACATTCAAAGTTATGATTGTCACTTTTGGATTCCCTGGCATTTTGATATCCCCTCCCCAATTCTGACCTTTCTTCTTTAGCTATAACCTTTTAAACCAGTGATTTACTTTAGGAGCAGTCCCCCTAGTCCCCTCCCTTGATATGCTTCCCTTTCTTTCCCCTCCCTTTTTTGTTCCCTTTCCCTCCCCCCCTCTCCTTCCCTCCCTTTTTATACTCCCTCCCCCATCCCCCTCCTTAATTTCCCCTTCTCTCTTACCCTTTTGGATAAGATAGAATTCAGGATCCCAATGGATCTAGATGTTCTTCCCTCTCAGAGTTGATTTCACTGAGAGTAAGGTTTAAGTAATACCACTTCGTGCTCTCTTCCTCTCCTTCTCATATGAGAATTCTTCCTCTCCCCTTCCCATGTGTATCTTTGTGTGGGAAAGATTATTCTTTTTAATTTTCCCCCTCTATTTCTTGAAGTAAATCTTAGTATCATCAGTGATTCCCCTCTCCCTTTTTCTTTCTTTACCCCCCTTTCACCAAATCTTCTTGATGCCCCAATCTTTCCCTATGCGTGATTCTTCTAACTACTCTTATGATGTATACAATTTTTGAGAGTTACACATTACATTTTCCCCACATATTAATATATATAATTTGATATAAATGTAGTCATTATAAAAGAGAGTTTGAATTAAAAGAAAAGATAAGATTTTTCTCCTTTTCCCTTTCTTTCATATTTCCCTTTTCATGTTTCTCTTGCTCTCTGTGATTGGATGTCAAATTTTCCACTAAGTTCTGGTCTTTTCTTAGCAAATACTTGGAAATATTCTATTTTGTTGAATGCCCATACTTTCCCCTGGAAGTATATAGTCAGTTTTGATGGGTAGTTGATTCTTGGTTGGAGACCCAGCTCTCTTGCCTTTCTAAATATCATGTTCCATGCTTTGTGGTCTCTTAGCGTATTTGCTGCTAAGTCATGTGTGATCCTAGCTTCTCTTCTTGGCTTCTTGTAAGATTTTTCTCCTTAGCTTGGAAGCTCTTGAATTTGGCAATTACATTCCTGGGTATTGTTTTTTTGGGATTTAGTATAATGAGTGTTCTATGAACCCTTTCTATTTCTATTTTGCCCCCTTGCTTGAGAACATTGGGGAAATTCTCTTCTATAATTTCTTGTAGTATGGCCTCGAGGTTTTTGTTTATCTCTGGGTTTTTGGGCAGACCAATGATTCTCAAGTTGTCTCTCCTTCCTCTGTTTTCCTGGTCTGTCTCCTTGTCAGTGAGATATTTTATGTTTTCTTCTAATTCATTAATTTCTTGGTTTTGCTTTATTAATTCTTGCTGTTTTGCAAGCTCACTGTCTTCCAATTGCTTAATTCTGGTCTTTAGGGCCTGGTTTTGCTTTTCAGCTTGGTCTGCCCTTCTGTTAGAGGCTTACAGCTCTTTCTCCAATTGTGAGGTCTTGTCTGTCAGGCTGCTGACCCCTTTCTGAATTTTTCCCCATTTTTCTTGCCAGAAGGTTTCCATCTTTTGGATAAGCTCCAATTTGAATTCTTCCAGACCTTGTGGATAATTTCCATTTTGGGGGGCATGTTTTTATTTTATTTGAATTTCATCCTCTTTCTCTTCTTTTCCTTGCATATTCCCGACATAAAAGTTTTCAATAGTCACTTTTTTCCCTTTCTTCTTGGAGGCTTGATTTTGGGCCATGTGAGCCATCCCTTCGGTTGTTTTTTCCCCTTTTCTTTTTGGTCTGAGCTCTGGGTGATATGGGCGGATTTTCTGTGGATTTAGGTTGCCTCAGACTAGTTCTTCCCAGCCTCCACGGTTTGTTAGCTCGCCCGCCCCCATGCTCTGTGGTCTCTTCTCACAGGTGTGCAGGAATCTCCTGTAAAACTGTTCTGAGGGGTGAATCTCTGGTAGTCCCTGTCAGTTTCCAGGGAGCCTGGTGTGCCCCCCCCCACTACAGCGAGGGGCGATGCTTCGGCTTTAGGCAGTTTTTACAGATTCTCGAGACTCCACACTGTTCGCAGTTTGCAGGGGCCCTGCGGTCTGCGCACTCTGCAGTGTACATGGTTCTCCTTTGAAACAGCCCTGATAGGTAGTTCCCTAGCATTCTTTAGATCCCAAGGACCCTGGTGTGCCCCCCAGACAGAGACATTCCTCACTCACTCGCTGTCCTGGGGTCCTGGTGAGTGCTCCGATCCCCTACTCTGGTTCCGTGGGGGAAGAGTGGGAAGGGCAGCTCAGTTCACATTTTTGTGCAAGCTTTTCCTCCTTCTTATAGTGTGGCAATGTTCAAACCCCACATAGCTTCGTTTCTGTGGGGTACTGGAGAGTCCCTCCGTTCTTCCAAAGATGATTTTTATGCTCTTTTGAGGTAGTCTATTTCGTTCGGTGCCAGGGAGAGGAAGCGATTTGCATCTAGATTGCAACCATGTTTACCCGGAAGCCGAGGCTGATGACTTTATGCAGCTCTGCCTCACTTAAATCCAACTCATGTCATTGGTTCTCTTTGAAAATGAAGGATGAACAACAACAGTGACTATTCTGCTACAGTATTCGAAGTTGCTGGGGGCACGGAATGATGAAGAGTCTTGACCAGGGTCTCTGGGATAGAAGGTGTCAGAGGCAGACAAGGCTTGGACTTAAGTTTTCCTGACTCCAAGGCAAATCCCCCATGAATGCCCTTTAGTTTTCACATTACACAAGCATCTTTCAAAATAATATGACTGTCTTATTACCCAAGTTTGCATTTTTTGTGATGGATATGTTATGCAACTGACCCAGTCCTACTTTTGTTCATTTTTTTTTTTGCATTTTATTTCAGAGGAAGAAAGAAAGATGAACAAAAGAAAATCCATAAGTTGGAAAATAAAGACTATCCTACAATTTCCATCACTGTAGCAATTTGCTGCTGTCTTAAAAGGACATTTCTGGTGGTCTATTTCATATACCCTTTTTAGATTTCTCCTAAATTGGCCTTCAGAATCACTGACACCACAACTCAAGAGGCAATCCAATGAGGCAGAAGGGAATGGAAGGAAGAATGAGAGCCTGGGAGGCAAGGGACTTTATTCTGACTCCAAGATCCACCATTCACTATATATATGAGTGACCTTGGGTGGGCCTCAACGTCTTTGAATCTGCTTCTTCATCTGTAAAATGAACAGATTGAACTCTTGTAGAATGACAGAATTTAATAGTTCAATCTTCTCAAGTAATCTCGAAGGTCTTTTCCAGTTCAAACATTGTATGATTGATTCAAAGACCTCAGTGAAACACAAACATATACTCTGAAAACTTGAAAATATCGTATTTGTGGAGGATATTATTTTTCTTGTTATGAGTATTTCAATAGCCTTTCTTAAACTCACCAATTTATTTATTCAACTAAGTCAAACATGATACTAGTTTGTTGAGGAACCAATTTTTGACATTTAATTAAAAAATCAAAATTGAAGGAAAGAAGGTAGATTTTCCACATCACTTTTTAGAGATAATTTTTATTATTTTATTCACATTTACAATCTTATTTATATTGCCTTTAACTTCCAATAAGCACATCATCAATATAATAAGGGATTTATTGGAACTAGCTTAAATCATCTCAGGAGAGCTTATGGTTAAATTTTCAGTGTGACCATTTACACCTTGGAAATTGGTAAATACTACAAATCAGAGTTGACTTATTGTTTTGTTGCTTATCTTACCCTAAGAGAGTCATGGAGAAATTTTAACAATGTAGATTAAATGTATGCATTATTTCTTTTGGAGAGCTGGTTGATAGATATTTGCCAGCACACCTCTGAATATAGCCATCTCTTTAATTTTAGAAAATTATTTTTTGAGTATCTTTTTAAAAAAAATTGAGTTCTGAGTTCTCTCCCTCCTTCAATCCCTCCTGCTCCCATTCAGATGAGAAGCAATATGATATCAATTACATATGTAAAATCATGTAAAATACAATTCCATATTAACCATGTAATAAAAATAAAGTGAAAAAATAAATAACCTATTGCTGTCTTATTATTTTCAGTCATTTTCAGTATGCCTCATTCTTTGTATCCTGTTTAGGGTTTTCTTAGCAGAGATCCTGGCGTGGTTTGCCACTGCCTTCTATAACTCATTTTCAGATGGGGAAACTGAGGCAAATAAGGTTAAATGTTAAGCCCAAGGTCAGTGAGTTAGTAAATGTCTGAGACCAGATTTGAACTCAGGAAGATGAATCTTCCTGACACTCTATCTACTGTCCCACATAGCTGCCCATGACGTTTTGTTGTAGAAAAACATATTTAAGCAAAACAAACCAACACAACTACAATGTCTGACAGTGTGTGTCACATTCTGCTGAAAAGAAGGGTAAGATTTCACCATTAGATCTCTGGTCAGGCACACTGCTGTGATCTGAATTTTTTGTGTTTTAAGAATGTTTTCCTTGTATTGCTGTAATCATCGTGTTCAGCTTTGCCATTTGTATAGAGACTCACAGTATAGACTTCTCTGTTTGGCAGCCATTTCCGATGAACTGAATATTTATTGCATACCAGGCTTTTAACCTCAGACTCGCCACTAATTTGTTGCGTGACCTAATTTCAGCAAATCATTTCCATTCTTGGAGCTTTGGTTCCTCATGAATGAAAAGAGAGCATTGGCCAAAATGCTTTGGAAAGTCCCTTCGAAAGTCCCTCTGACATATGATGAAGGCATTGTCTACAAACTTTTCTTCTTCATTTTTAATATAAAGCTCTCTAATACAAGGAATAAAATTCTTAGGGTTGAAAAAAATCTTGAGAGAATAGAATAATAAGGCCAGATTGAGTAAGAGAGAATTTGATAGGAATAAAATATGTTCTACACTTGGGTTCAAATAATCAACTTCACAAGTAATCATTATCATCATCATTATCAGAGCTGACATTTATATAGTACTTGGAGGTTTGCAAAGTACTTTACATACATTATCTCATTTGAGCACAGAATGTGAGGATGTTTCCTGGTTTTTCATCATTCCTCAGCAAAAGATCCAGGAGCTTTGGCTGGACTTGAAATAAATCACGAGTGTGACATATTAGCCAGAATATCTAGCGCTAATCTGTAGTATATTGAAATATATTTCATAAAGATCAATTGAAGGAATTTAGTGTATTTAGCTTAGAGAAGAGAAAACTAAAAGAGGGCATAATGGCTGTCATAGGAAAAGGGATTTGATTCATTCTGTCTTCAGAGGACAAGCAGAACAAGGATGAATGGATTAGAATTAAATGGGAAATATTTCAGGGTTTTTTAATGGGGAAAAAATTCCTTAGAATAATTAGAATGGCCTATAGGTGAAATGGGCACAGGCTTGGAGTAGACATTCCTCTAACTCATCGATGGATTTGCAGCCCATGCAT
This sequence comes from Monodelphis domestica, assembly GCF_027887165.1. Classification (NCBI taxonomy): domain Eukaryota; kingdom Metazoa; phylum Chordata; class Mammalia; order Didelphimorphia; family Didelphidae; genus Monodelphis; species Monodelphis domestica. Next base: position 239,481,308 of record NC_077234.1, read on the forward strand.
TGCCCTCAACCTGGTTTCTTTAGCCCGTCTTCCAGGATGATTTCACTGGAGAATGGCTTCTTGGAGCCACAGTTGAGTGGAAGGGGAGCTAGTGCACAGCTTACCTTCTACATCTTGCTTATCTAAGCTATGCTCTTAATTACAAGGGCCATTTTGAGGAGGGATTGACAGAAATTGGTGGCATCGGACAGGAGTAAAAGCAAAAGACACAATCTTGGAGAATTTGCCGGGGGAAGATGTTTGGAGGGGTGGAAATGAAATTTTGTTTCAGATATGTTGAGCCGCGGCTGACAGTGTTACATCCAAATGGAAATGTCCATTGGGCAGCCAGAAACACAAAGATGATGTCCGGGAGAGCAGTGAGGGCTAGAAGCACAGATTTGGAAGTTATCCTCATAGAGGTGATAATAGAACCCATAGGAATGAATACAAAAGAAGAAATCTGAAATGAGGACTATCTTAGGGGTGGAACGTGTAAGTGAAGCCAGGAATGGAATCAGAGAGGTAAGAGAAGAACTAGGAGGGTATAGTTCATGGAAAATAAGAGAGGAGAAGGAGCAGCTAGCAACACTGTAGAAAGAATGCTGGACCTAGAGTCAAGAGGTCTTGGGTTCAAATCTGACCTCAGATACTTCCCAGCTGTGTGACCCTGGGCAAGTCACTTAACCCCAATTGTTCAACCCTTACTACTCTTCTGCCCTAGAATTAATACTTAGTAGTAAAGTAAGAATTTTATTTATTTATTTTTAAACCCTTACCTTCCATCTTAGAATCAATACTGTGTTTTGGTTCCAAGGTAGAAGAGTGGTCAGGACTAGGCAATGGGGTAAGTGACTTGCCCAGGGTCATACATCATACAGCTGGGAAGCTTCTGAGGCCAGATTTGAATCCAGGTTTTCCTGTCTCTAGATCTGGCTCTCAATCCACTGAGCTACCCAGCTGTCCCAAGGATTTTTTTTAAGTAAGAGAGGAAAGAGTTTCATGATGGAGGAGAGGGCTGTGTCAAATATTGCTGGAAAATAAACGATGAAGATGATTGAGAAAACGTTCTTGGCTATGGCGATGAGGATGTCTACAACATGTTTATTGTGCTCCTATTAATAATTTTTTTAGTGTTAGAAAGCATTTTGGTTGCTCTTGGAGTGGGTCTTATTATCACTCTGGCAGCTGGTGAGACCATTTTGTGATACTACATAGAGTAGGAAGAGGCAGGGAACAGTGCTTAATAAGCACTTGCTAATTATAGAGTCAGTAAACAAATGCACAATCTCTCCAGCTTCACATAGAGCAAACTTCCAGGCCAATGAAAGATGGAAATGTTTCGGGACAAAAAAGCACCCACAAAGAGAAGCCAAGAAGATACTTCATTTTGTAGACTTTGCATGATATAATTGATAGGGTGGATTTTCAAGGCTTAGTTTGCTGAGCCTTCTTTCATATCATCACTTAAAACTCCAAAGAACATGATCCTCAAGCCCTTGGAAAGCCATATTTAAAGAGACAACACAAGGAGAGAGGACGAGAACAGAGCCAAAGGAAGCAGAAGCAACAGAGAGAGTTTTTAGAAGATTTTGGAGATTTAATTTAAAGCATTAGTTCTTGCCTTCAATAAACCTCTGGATGTGGGAAGTGATATATCACAGGAAACCTTGCATGAAGCAAACAACTTCCACGGCACCAAGAATGTCATTCCTGGAATCAGCATCCTGGAGAATGGAAAGATCTGAGCAGTGATGCCATCCAGCTCCCTGAATAAGCTCATCCACCTTTCAGCAACAGGGAGCTTACTCTCTCTCGTAGTGCTTGACGTGACAAGGTTTTCCTTGTAGAAATCTATTGATTGTGATTCTTTTAATAATATCCCCAAATGGGAAGCCAAGGGGATGTCCTCCTACTAGGAGATGGATACACAAAAAAGGGTGCATGAGCATAATGGAATATTGTGCCAAAGAACAAAAGGGACCACGTCCGAGGAAATGGCGAACGTCTCCATAAACTGATGGAGAACGAGAGGGCAATAAGGAGAACAATGTATGCAGGGACAGAATAATAGAGAAAAACAATTTTACAAGTTCAGAACTCTGATTAATGCCAAGATAAACCAAGAATCTAGAGGACTGAAGCTGAATCACACCACTCCATTCCAGAGATAAATGGAAAATGCAGAGACATCCATTTGGGGGCATGGCCATTATGGGAATTTTCTGTGCTATACCTTGTATGTTTATGATAAAGTCTTTATTTTCCTTGTTGTCCAGTTGAGGGGCTAGTGAGGACAGATTGTAAATGCATACAAAATAAGCTTATTTATAAATTTACATATAATGAATGCATGCAAAATCAATAATCTTTTTAAATTTAAATTTAATTTTTTATTTAAAAAAATCAATCATCTTATTTACTTACAAAACACAGGCCTTTTATTTGGGTATATAACTGGGGGGCTTTGATTTTTATAACATCAGTCACTTATAAAAATGAATAATAAGGAAATATGCTTTGCATGATACTACATAGATAACCCAGATTGAATTGCTTGTCAACTCTGGGAGGGAGGAGGAAAGAGAGGAAGGAGACAACACGAATCACACAACTTGGGAAAACTTATGTGGAAATTAATTATTAAAATAAAATAAAGATGGAACATAAAAGAAAATAAAAGAATAAAACACAGGTATTTCTTCAGGTAGTTTAACATCCAATCAGATAGTTGGTGGAATATCATAGTTTTATTTTTCCTGGGACCAGAAGAATAAGTAAGTTTATATATTATAAACACACACAAAATAAATAAACCTGTTTATTTATAAACCACAGTCTTTACCTTCGGGTAGTTTATAATCTAATCACATAGTAGATGGAGGGCAATAGGTTGCCTCTTCCTGGGGTCAGAAGAATAAGTAAGTTTATACTTTAAAAATGGATACAGAACAAATAAGCTGATTTATTTATAAAACCCTGACAGTACCTTCAGGTAGCTTACCATTGGATCATATAGTAGGTGGAGTGCAATAGCTTAACTCTTTCTGGGACCAGATTAGAATAAGTACATTTATACATTTTCAGTGCATACAAAATAAATAAGCTTCTTTAATTATAAAACACAGATCTTAATTTCAGGGAGCTTGCCATCTAATCATATATAGTAGTTGGAATTCAAAAGAATAAGGAAGATTATTTATATTATATTATTATATTTATATATTATTTATATTTATTATTATTACATATAAATGCATGCAAAATAAACACATTTCTTTATAATGCACAGTCCTGGCCTTCAAGTAACTCACCATTTAATGGGATCATAGGTAGAAGGAGATAATTTTTCTCTCCTTGGGATGGAAGGAATATCACTTATTTCCCTTTTCTTTCTTTTTTAGGGAAGCAATAGCAGAAGAACTAAATCTAAGGGACTAAGAAGAGGGAGGAAAATACAACGAATGGGTACAAAATGTTGCAGAGAAAAAAAAAAGCCAGACAGTTTTTCTTGTGGAAAATTGATCAGATAATGGTAAGAGGCCAGGGAGAAGAGGAATGGAGAAAAGAGAAGAGGAAGGAAGCACGAGAACCAGTAAGAAGATACTAGGCTAGAACTGATTGGAATCAAAGCCAAAAAACGAAAATCGGGATGTCCTTTAGGAATGTGGAAACTGACTAAAGAAAAATAAATGCTCGTCCAGAAGGAAAGAGAACTCGATAGAAGAGGAGAAGCCCGTGTGATGTGTCTGTGTATGTGGCTACCCCTAAACATCCACCTCATTTTTGTTTTGTTTTTTTGCTGTTTTGAGAAATCAGTCCAGTAAATGTGTTTATTACTTGCTGATAATAACCCAGGGAATAGAACGACTATTAAACTGGGGAAAGTTGCCTCCTGTCAGGCATTTACCTGGTTCAGTAGAATGCAGGAAAACTCCAGATGGTCCCTCTCATGGAGACTGAGCGAGCCAGGTCTCTCCAGAAACCTCTACTCTAACTACTCTAGCAGAACAACAGGAACCTGAAATAATGCCAGGCACATCACATGGGATGCTGAACGAAGAGATGAAAAGAATTTAAATTCCACAGCCTACACCGGGACTCTCGACACCAAGCCTCCACCACAGTTTGGGGAAAAAAGTAGGAAGGGAAGAGAACAAAGAATAAAGAATATTCTTTGCCCCCCTCCCTGCTCACTTCTTCATTTTAGCACCCTGACGACTCCTTTCTCGTCACCCATGCTCTTGGCTTTGTTTGAAAACTGGGGGTTGAAGATTTTCAAGATACTAAGAGTGGGACCAATGCTGAAACTGCTTATGTATTTATTTATTTTTTTGTCTTTAAATTTTGTTTGTTTAGTCATTCATTCATTCATTCATTTATGGTTTTATTATTTATTTATTTATGTTTTTGTCTTTAAAGAATGTTATTCTGGAAGTCCCCAAAGAGCATTTCCAAACATATGGAGTCCCCAAACAGGATTCTATGTGATCTTGTTAATGATTATTTCATATCTTTTGCTTAAAAAAAAAATCAAAACAAAACAGGGAGAATCTAGGTGGCTCAGTGGATTGAGAGTCAGGCTCAGAGATGGGATTCTTGGGTTCAAATTTGATCTCAGACACTTTTTAGCTTAGTAACTCTGGGCAGGTGACTTAAGCCCCATTTATCTACACAAATGACCATACTTCTGCCTTGGGACCAATACACAGTATTAACTCTAAGATGGAAGATAAGAGTTTTTAAAAAATAAAAATAAAAACAAAAAATAAAGATTATTCAGGATGTCTCAAAAAGTCTTAGTGCAAAATGGAATCTTTAAAAGCTTAAAACACTGTTAAGCTTTAAAAGTTTGAAACACATTTAAATATGTGAAACATTATTTAGGAAGTTTCAAAAGTTTTAGCTTTAAGAGTCTAAAACTTATTCCCAAATTCTTATTTTAAGATTTAAGCTTTAAAACCTTAAAATACTTTAAGCTTTAAAAATTTAAAACACATTTGAACGTGTAGAATTTATTAAACAGGGAATTTCAACAATTTTAATGTAAATCTGATATAGTGGGTCCACCCAACATGCTAAGAACCTTCTAGAACAAACAAAAGATGAAATGACTGAGAAAACAAAGTTCTGATCTTCTGAGCTTATCAATTTATTAAGCAGTGCATGACAATTGTCTAACAAATCGGGACCTGGTCCCTTCCTCAGCTTAGGGTTGGACCCTGAATACAGGGGAAGACAGACTTTTATTCATTAATCAGATAAGACCAATGAACTAAAAGGAAACAACACAATATTAGGTAATCTGATTTCTACTTGGATGAAAGATGAGGGACTTTCTAAGTGGGGGGAGAGGGAGAGTGAATGGGTCCAATTCCTTGAATTCAGGAAAAGAGAGATTTCACTCCTCCTCAAATATCTGTAGAAAAATCAAAGGAACAAGGAAACTCCTTACATCCACCATAGTGTGTTTCTGGTCAGTATAGTCAGTTTCTGGTCAGTATAGTCAGTTTCTGGTCAGGCCTTTGATTAAGAGTCTAAGCAACCCAGAGAGGTGGTCCAGTTTCCCAGTTCAAACAATGCAATAAGATTTTTCTCCCAATTCCCACAATTGAATAAACTTTTCTCAGAGGGCAGAATTTAGACGAGTCCCATAATTGATTTCTTTTCATTTCATTTTTTTTTACCAATTACATGTAATAAATTTCCACATAAATTTCCAAAGTTATAAGATTCAAATTGTCTTTCTCCCTTCTTCGCCCCCCCTGAAGTTGACAAGCAGTTCAATGTGAGTAATATATGTATCATCATAGAAAAAATATTTCCATATTGTTCATATTTATAAGTGAAAAATCTTATAAAACCCACCCCCCAAACATAAACCCAAGTAAACAAGGGAAAATTGCATGCTTTGGTCTATGTCCTACTCCAATAGTTCTTTCTCTGGAGGTGAATAGTATTCTTTTCCACAAATCCCTCAGAGGTGTCCTGGATTGTATGGCTGAGAGGAGTTAAATTGATCACATTTGATCATTCCACAATATTGCTGTTATTCTGTACAACGTTTTCCTGATTCTTAAACCCATCATCGCATAGGAAGGGAACCAAGTTAGCTCCAGAATAGCCACAAGACAAGTCAGTATTGTTTTCTCAATTCCCACAATGAACCAACCACTTGCTCTCCTAATGCCCTCAATTCCCTCCCAATTTTCTTTTCTTCCTTCAATTTCCTCACACTTCCCAATCTCTTTCCATTGGGCGGGTACCAAGAGATCTGCCCTTCTGTCCAATCCATAGTCTTTTTCAGTGCTCCATCTCCCCGGGGATACCTTTATTAGGGACTCTCTCTGCAGTTCTTTTCTGCTCATATAGTGTAAGTTGCTTAAGCATCTCTCCATTACTGTTTGGGTGACCCACCGCCAGGGGTGTGTTGGGAAATATTGAACTCTCTGAAAGGAAGGGGCAGAATTCAAAATACGCTTTTAAGTTTAATCTGCATTATGAACGTATTCTCCATCACCTTTTTAAGTCTAGGTAATCATCCAAATGACAAATTAAGTCAAGTATGGATCTGTGGCACTGATTTCTGAGGTGTAAATGTTCCCACTGAGAATTAAGCCATCAGTTCTGCCACTGAATTGCTTCTAGCAACCCTCTGCCCACAACTTTAATTCTTTAAAGATTATACTTTACATATATATAAGATAAACTTTAAAGATTATACAGCACAGCCCTATAGCATCGCCACAAGAATATTGATACTACAGGTGATAACAATTGTACAACCCAGTAAAATTGCTTGTCAACTCTGGGAGGGGAGAGGGAAGAGCAGAGGGAAAGAAAATGAATCATGTAACATGGAAAAATATTTAAAATAAAAATAAAAAATCAAGAATATTGATACAGAAAAAAGGTGAGAGAGAATCTTTTACGGAGAAGATTGGAGTCATTAAAAATACAGGTTGGGGGCAGCTAAGTGGCTCTTTAAGTTGAGAGCCAGGCCTAGAGATGGAAGATCCTGGGTTCAAATCTGACCTTGGACACTTCCTAGCTGTGTGACCCTGAGCAAGTCACTTAACCCCCCACTGCCTAGCCCTGACCCCTCTTCTGTCTTAGAACCAATATACAGAACCAGGACCGAAGGTAAGGGTTAAAAAAACAAACAAACAAACACAACAATAACCACACATACACAGGGGAGTTCCTAAAAGGCTCCATCCTGTACAATTCTGAGTCCAAGACATTGCCTAACAGCAACGATGTTCTCAAATACATCCTTTAATGGACTATCTCTATGGGTTGTCCTTCCAACTGTATATCAGAATCTTGACAAAAGGCATCCTTCAACTATTTGTTTTTTTCTAGTTTTCTGAACTCTTTTTAGTGGTTATGGATTTCATTTAGGATGTAAGGAAGGAGTGGCTAGATGCTTCAGGGGACAGAATGACCAGTAGAACTGGAGTCAGGAAGACTCATCTTCCTGGGTTCAAATATGACCCCAGACACTAGCTGTGTGACCCTGAGCAAGTCATTTAACCCAATTGACCTCAATTTTCTCATCTATAAATTGAGTTGGACAAGGAAATGGCAAACCTCTCAAGTATCTTTGCCAATAGAAACCCAAATGTAATCATGAGGAGTTGGACAGGACTGAAACAACTGAATGGCCAGAGGCGATGACTCTGTTCCAGGTCTCCATGCAGCCAGCGCCATGTTATCTGCAAATGTGAGCATTTGGAGGACCTTCCTGTTTACTAAGAGTCATCCTTCCCACTTGGACTCTACATTAGCATCCACCTTTGGAGGGCAGAGCTAGGCTCTACCTCAACGGACAATCAGAACCCCTTCTCTGGGGACTAAATGGTGAAAGAATTCCCTTCTAAAGTAGTTATTTAAGAGGCTGCCTAAATGACCTTCAGAGCCCATGGCATAGCTCCGTAGTATTTAACTCAAATAGAAATGGAAAGCCACTCAACCACACATATGGACTTAGAAAACCACATATTAACATTATCTATGTTCTACTGCATTTTAATTAATTTTGTTTACTATTCCCAATTGCTTTTCAGTCTGGTTTGTGAGGCATTTTGAAGTGGCTTACCCACAGAGGCATGTTTGACACCTCTGGAGCATTGGAATGAATACTAGATGTAGACTTGTGTGCAAAATACCTGGGCTCAAGTTCCAGCCATGACATAGCTGGAATTATAATTTTTTTATGGCTGTTATGCATTTTATGTTGTAATTAAAAAATGAATAGCAACTCAAGAAATCAGATAAAGACATTAGAGGAAAATTTGTGAAAAAAAATCAGAGCAATGCATGAAAATTACAAAGATAGAATTAATAGCTTATTAGGAAGTACAAAAAAATACTGAAGGGATTAACTCTTTTAAAATCAGAATTGACCATATGGTAAAAAAAGGTACACAACTTCCTTTAAGAAAAATACTTGTTAAAAATTAGAACTAGATAAGTGGGAGCTAATGACTCTATGAAACATCAAGAAACAATACAGGTCAAAAGACTAAAAAATAGACTATAATGTAAAACATTGAAATATCTCATCAGAAAAACTAGAAAATGGATTGAGGAGGCATTATTTAAGAATTACTGTATGACCTGAAAGTCAGTAATAAAAACAAACAAACAAACAAACAAAACCTAGGCCTCTTATTTCAGGAAATTCTAAGGGAAAACTGTGTGAATCTTAAAAACTACTCAGACTGTACTTTAGAATATTTGATTTAGCTATTTCCTTATTGTAACAATGGAGATATTTGGTCTAACAAGAATCAGGAATATCTTGGGAACTTTACATTACTCTACCCATACTTAGACATACTTTAGGGGAATTTAAAGTTGTAAACTCCTGATTGAACAATGAAGGTACTTAACTCATACTTTATAGTGAAGCTAGAACCTTAAGCTAGGTCTATTTTTAGATCTAATACAAAAGGGTGTTAAGTACCTGTAAAGGTTAAATTAATCACAAAAAGGTCAAGTAACTCACAAAAGGCAAGCTTAACAAAGAAGTGTGAAGTACTCAAAAGATATAATCTAACCAGAGAAGGTGAGAACTAAAGAGTGGTGAGAACTAAAGAATGGGCAGTCCTGGAAAAAAGTGTCTATTATGATTGTAGATGTAAAAATTTAGGGGAGGTGACATAAGAGAAAATTCTTTAAAAGGAGGCTAAAAGTCAGTTCAGGATTGTCTGAACTCAGTTCAGGAGATTGAATTCAGTGGAGGATTGGAACTCAGCTTGGACACGGTCTCAATGGTGAGTGATAAGACTGACTCACTTTCCTTTAGACTCAGGAAGACCACTTTGGCCAAGGCCTTTAACTACTGCCTGGATCAGCCTGAGCCAGAGCAGTTTAAATTAATTCTCTCTCTCTCTCTCTCTCTCTCTCTCTCTCTCTCTCTCTCTCTCTCTCTCTCTCTCTCTCTCTCTCTCTCTCTCTCCTTTCCTTAATTCCTTCTCTCTATATTAATTAAAATCTCCATAATTCCCAGCTGACTTGGGTATTTTATTATTTGGGAATCATCCCTGCTAACCAATTATTTAGATTTAAGTCAAAACACTAAAATTATCTCACAACTGGCAATATAATTTTTAATTAACCACTTAATACCCCTTTAGCTTTAGTTTCTTTTTCATTTCCATTTAAAAAAAAACTTTTACCTTCTTTTGGTAAGTTTTAAGGAAGAAAAGCAGAAAGAATTAGACAACTGTGACTTGCCCAGGGTCCCACAGCTAGTAAGTGACTGTCATGTCAAAAAGACCTAAGTTTTCAAGTCTAGCCTCTGATAAACACTGGTTGTAGGACCATACACAAACCATTTGACCCCTCAGTGTCTCCAGATAACTTCCAGTCTATAAATCATGTGTGACTTGCGGATCTGCATTGGTAGAAGGAGTTTCTACAACAGGAAGGAGTTCTCCACATTGCTGAAATAACAAGTCTAGCATTGTTTTTATGATTGTTTAATTATCCATCCTAGCTAGAAGGGACTGTAGAGGTCAGCTGATCCAATGCTCTCTTCTTACAGATGAGCAAAGGGAGCCCCTGAGGGGTCACCTACGTAGTAAAGAGCAAGTGACAAAGCTGGAATTCTAACCCAGGGGCTCAGATGGGAAACACATACTCCTTCCACTGCAATTTTCTGTCTGACTCTAAGGCCCTAAGATTTTTATGAATAAAGCAACGTGGATGTCTCCATTGTACCATTTGTTTATTCTTCTCCTCTTCCTCCCCTTCCTCCTGTCTTCCTTTTCTTCCTCTTCATCTCTCCTGGACTCTCACTGATCTGATTCCATGGCTGATTGGCCCAGATGCTTTCCTTTATTTCTAACCCAGGCCAATTCAGCCCACCATGGCAGCCATATTGGAGCTGAACTCAGTGTGACCACCCTGTCAGATCAGACCACTCATCTCAGAACTTCAGAGCTCTAACAGTCTAGAAGCCTGGTCCCCCCAGGAGCAGGGATTCCCAGCTACCATGCCTGCTGCTCTTCTCCTTTCTCCAAGCAGTGACCTCACCCTCCAGCCAAACAACAGGACAACCAGACCAGACACACTCTCTTTTCTGATAACATCTTAGGAATGCTGAGGTTTGGTGAATAGCCCAAGGCAGGAAGATTCAAACCCACAGTCCTGGGCCTTCCAAGGCCTCTCTGCCACTGCCAGCTTCCCCAGTTTCCTCTTTAAGGTGCAGTACCTTTGACTCTCTCAGGGTAGGAGAGACCAGCCAATTGCAAAGTGGCTTTATTGTCTATTCCTTCACTCCATCTCTGGTGTAGGCAGTCGGAGCAGCTGTGGCTCCTCCCAGGTAACTTTCCATTCCTCTCTTTTGTTTTTTAACCCCTTATCTTCCATCTTGGAATCAATACTATGTACTGTGTATTGATGCCAAGGCAGAAGAATAAGGCTAGGCAATGGGGATTAAGTGACTTGCCCAGGGTCACACAGCTAAGTAAGGGTCTGGAGTCAAATTTGAACCCAGGAACTCTTGTCTCTAGGCCTGGCTTTTAATCCACTGAACCACCCAGCTGCCTCTATATTTCTCATCTTTATACCTTTGCAATGCCTCCCTTGCACCTCTGCCTCTTAGAATTCCCAGAATTGGAAGAGCTGTGGCTCCCTGAGAGGACCCAGTGAACGGAAGATTTGCAGCGAATCTTGCCCAGCCACGCTTTGGAATGTTAGCATTCTGGAATGGGTACCTCTATGAACTCTACCCTTCAGGAAGCTTTGACTGGGTCTTGACTGAGGGAGTAGAATCTTGAGACTGTGCCCTGCAGTTCTTAAGAAGTTAAGAAAATATTAAGTGACCGCTTGTAGCCTAGATCTCATTCTAAATTCAGCCTCCAATCCTAATTCCAGAAGTGAGGTCACAGGGAAATAAGGGAAACACCATCTGAATTCTTTGGGATGGTGACTGGCGGACTACATAATGATAGCATATAAGAGACAAGAAATAAAGGTGAAAATAGTATACAAATAACCGTGACTCTATTATTCCTCACTGGCACTGCTTTGGGAAAAGTGTTTTTGAAAAGGTAGCATTTTATGCAGTTTTTTCTGACTTCTACAGGGTCATAGATTTAAGAGTAAAAGGAATTCTAGACCCTGTTAATTCCATCCTTTTTGTTTTATAAATGGGGAAACTGAGGAACAGGGAAGTTACTTGTTCAAGGTCATTGTTATTGTTGGGTTGCTTCTGACTCTTTGTGACTCCATTTGGAGTTTTCATGGCAGAGATACTAAAGTGATTTGCCATTTCCTTCTCCAGCTCATTTTACAGATGAGGAACTGAGGCAAATAGTTAAGACTTGTCCAGGGTCCCACAGCTAGTAAGTATCCCTGACTTCAGGACTGGCACTCTATCTATTGCACCACTTAGCCGCCCTGTCCAGGGTCATACAGGTTGCAAATAGTAGAGGAGGTGGGATTTGAATCTGGGATCCCTGACTCTTCCCTCTGTACTATGTTTCACTTGGGCATGAACACACACACACACACACCACCACACCACCATATATTCTCTTTTCTATTTCTACATGGCCCTTAATTGCCGATATGTGTCAGGGGTCATTTTCTCTGTGAATTCCTAACAAATCACCCCAAAACTGGTCTCCCCCCCCCACTCTCTACTCCTAGGGCTTACACTGAAATAAGCTACTTCTTATTATTTTATTCTGCTTACACACCCAGCAATGCTCCATTAATTTCTGAACACTGCTCACTCTTTGGTTTCATGTATTTTGACCTGAAGCTAGAAAGAGCCATCTGGGAAATGCTGTTATTTAAGCAAACATAACTCAGTGAATTGCGACTTAGATGTTTGGATCATACTGAATCTCCAGATTTATTCTAGGAATGCAAAGAAAGAACAAGAAATAATAAGAGCAACTAGCACGTGTACTTTGAGACCCAGCTTAGTTTTCTGAAAAGGGAGATTGGGGGAAGAAGAAAAGAAAAGCTTGTGTCTGGGTCCTCAGAGCTTTGGGTTAGTTCACCAGAATAGTCCAAGTCTTTGGAATAATGTTGAATTTATCTCAGAGCAGGCAGGACTTAGAGCTTAAGTGTTCAAAGGCAAGAGCATTCTCTATTCGAAATACTCAAAATGACTAAATATAGACAAGACCTAGTGGGAATTAGGCTTTTCTCGTAATCTGGAGTCCTGGTGCATTGTGATATTATTTGAAAATATAGGGCACTAGGTTTTGCAGAAGGAAATGGGAAACTGTTTGCAAAATGAGCCAAGTAAGAAATGCCCTTGGAAAAATGAAAGGCTATAATGAAATGAAAAGGCCATGCTTAATACTCGCAGTGCCTTCAAGGTATAGACTTGATGTTCGGTCTTGGTACAGCGGGTTGCTATCCCTCACAAACAGTGGGATGTGATAGGGGTGGGTGATGGGAAGAATTTTATTAAAACACGTTGGTAGCCTCTTTGTTGAAATCTATTCCTAATGCTTTAGAGCTTTATATTATTTTTCTATTCTGATTTCATCTGGTTGCCTTTCATAGTAATCCTAAGAATTCCAGGAGCATTACTCGTAAATCCCTACAGGGTCGTGTCCATGCCAGAATGTCTGCAAAATCTTTCCCCATGCACCCCTATCCCTACTCTCCAAAGTAAAAACCTGTTCATTCTATTACTTGGGGTTGGGGTGGGAGAGAAGCAATCTCCCCTAAATAATTTGTTAAATGATTATCTTCTATTGTTTTTATTTTCTTTATCCATAAGAGCATAGATTTAGCACTAGTAGAGACGCCAGAGATCATTTAATGTATAAGGCAAATTGGGTCTCTTCTTAGTGTAATGTGGCTTGTATTGTCTTTTACAGGACTCGGTGGGGGTAGTAGTGATGGGATAGTAAATGTCTGACAACCTGCTCTCTAGGAAGAAAATGTACGTGTCACACTTCTAAGTTCAATCTACATTTTTAACATTTTCTCCATAACTTTCTTAAGTTTAGAGGATTACTAAAATGGAGGGGCAAAGCTAAGATGGCAGTTTAGTAGCAATGATACCACTCTGACAATCCTTCCAAACCAATCTTTAAACAGTGCCTCAAAACAACAGGAGTCAAAAACCAATAGCAGGATGGGATGAGGAGGCTCTCCCACTGAATACAGCTTGAAAGGTAGGCAGAAAGAGTTGATTGTAATGGGATAAGGGGGAACCAGAAGCCAGACTGCACACAGAGGAGTGTTGGCTGATCACCCTTCCCTACACACCTACTGCACTAGATCCTGAGACTGGGCATAGGGCAACTTCAGTCTCCTGGGACCCCAAATATGGCAAAAGCAGGACACCTTGCACCCAAGACCCACCCCCTTGAAGTTCCAGCACCTGGTAATACCCCACAGTAAACCCCAGAAGTCTATAGCATAGGACCCTTTTAAGCCTATGCTATGGTGAAGACCTAACCCTGAGACAAAGTAGCTCATGATGTAGAGCCCTACAAACTGGCAACAGAGAAGATAGTACCAGTAGCTTTCAGAATTCTCAGTCTACAAGCAAAAAATAGCTGGGGAAATGAGCAAACAGCAAAATAAATACCTAATCAAAGAAAATTTCTATGGAGACAAAAAGGGAAACACAGAGTCAATAGGAGATGGCGAGATACAAGCAATCACACACAAAACTTCAACAAAAAAAATGGAAATTGGTCTCAAGCCATGGAAGAACTCAATTCAAAAATCAAAAAAGGCAAGTAGAAGAAAAATGGGGAAAATAAATGAACTAATGCAAAAAGAAAATAACAGCTTAAAAAACAAAACTGGTAAACTGGAAAAAGAGGTAATCTAATGATTACCTCTAATGAAGAAAAAGATTTTTTTTTTAAAAAACAGAATTGATCTACTGGAAAAAAGAGGCAAAAAAATCCAATGAAGAAAAGAGTTCTATGACAAATAGAATGGAACAAATAAAAAAGGAGGAACAAAAGGTCACAGAAGAAATTCAGTCTTTACAAATTAAAATGGGCAAATAGAAGCTAATGACTTCAAGAGAAATCAAGAAACAATAAAACAAAATCAAAAGAATGAAAAAATAGAAGAAAAAATGAAATACTTCATTGCAAAAACAAGTGACCTGGAAAATAGATCCTGGAGAGACAATTTAGGAATCATTGGACTACTTGAACGTCATGACCAAAATAAAATAAAATAAAATAAAAGCCTAGACATCATATTATAAGAAATTATCCAGGAAAACTGTCCTGATATGCTTGAACAAGAGGATAAAATAGAAATTGAAAGAACCCATAGACTACTTTCTGTAATAAATCTACAAATGATAACTCCCAGGGATGTTATAACCAAATTTAAGAGTTGCCAAGTCAAGCAGAAAATACTGCATGCAGCCAAAAAGAAACAATTCAAATGTCATGGAGCCCCAGTCAGGATTATCTGGCAACTTTCATATTGGAGGATCAGAAGACTTGGAATATGTATGATATTCTGGAAGGCAAGAGAACTAAGAATCACCTACTCATCAAAACTGACTATATTCTTTCAGGGAAAAATATGGTTTTTTTTAATGGAATAGATTTCCAAGCATTCTTGAAGAAAAGACTAGATTTAAACAGAAAATTTGATGTCCAAATAGATGGTTAAGAAAACAATAAGTCAAGCCCTAATTTGTAGCATTTGCTGATTTCTCAGGTATAAATAAATACTTGCTATGAAAATTTAACACTCAGTTCTTGATCTGGTTTGAGCTGGCTCCAACTTACGTATTGATGTTGGATTTGTAGAACTGTTTGACCACATGTGGGGAAAACCTGATGGTAGAAATTTCTTCAACTTGCGTGAATTAAGAGGGCCAACTGGCTGATCTTCATAGAAGGTGGCAATGATAGATACAGCAGGTGGCAAAATCATTAACAAATGAAGAATGAAAAAGCATTTATTAAGCATGTACTGTATACCAAGCTCTGTGATAAGCTTTGAGGACAATAAAAACCATAAAAACCAAATATTTCCTGTTCTCAAGGACCTCTTATTCCTTTTTTAAAAAAAAAAACCCTTTCAATACTGAGTATCAGTTCCAAAACAGAAGAAAGGTAAGGGCCGGACAATGTGTATTAAGTGACTTGACCAGGATGACATAGCTAGGAAGATGTCTGAGGCTAGATTTGAACGTAGGATCTCCTATCTCCATACCTAGATCTCTATCCACTGAGTTATCTAGCTGCCTCAGATAATTGTTTTTTTTTTAACTCTCATCTTCCATCTTAGAATCATTACTGGCTGTAACGTGGAATGTTTGAGGGCAAATCATGTGAAAGAAGCATGGAAAATTAAACTGGCATTAGATTGCAAAGGACTATAGATGTCCAGCTCAGGAGTTGATGTTTTATCCTAGAGATTATAGGGAATTATTGAAGCTTCTTTAGCAGGGGAATGACCTGGTTACATTTGTGCTGAAGAAAAATATTTAATAGCTATATGTGTGTGTGTGTGTGTGTGTGTGTGTGTGTGTGTGAGAGAGAGAGAGAGAGGTGAGAGATTGGCGGTGGGGAGACCTCTTAAAAAGCTATTACAATAGTCCAGCCTAAGTAAAAGCCAGTGAAGGCAAGACCTGGGACAAAAATACCTTGCCAACTTCTATCTTACACTATTATACACTACACAATAAAATACTCCAGAAGCATCATTTTTTAGTTTAAAAAAATGATTTATTGAGCCCACAATCGACTCTGGTTAAGTGCTGAAAGTTTACAGAAATAGACAGATGAAGGGAAGAAAGAAACATGTCTACAAAAAGCCAGTCTTAGAAGTAAGAGAAGGCTGAGATTAATCTGGAAAAAACAGATCTAAAAGAAAGCATGAAAGATCAGAGAAGAAGGAAAAAGACGAAAATCATCTTAAAAAGACTGGAAGGATTTTCTAGCCCACTGGAATCACTCCCACACTGCAAAAGCCTGGCCGGAAACAAGAAAGGGGAAATGAAAGCTTATCATGTCTAAAAGCTTTAATTAGGTCATTTGAGAGGACAGAACATTAAAACAATTTCTCCAATCTAAAGCCCTGTGGGACTTCATCCCCTCATTCTTGCCATTTGGTCTTCAAATAAATTAAGCCTTTTACTGGTTATGAAAATGATTTTGAAAAATGATTGATTATTCAAATGAGGAAAAGTGTATTTGCCTGTAGAGTACATTTTGTCTTTATAATCATTGTCTCTTTATTAGTTTCCTCCCTAATGAGCCTTGTCTTGATTATAGAATTTAGAGGGCAAGATACATGATAGACATATGTCTATTTGAAGGAGGAGGAACAGCAGACCTTTAAGGAAAGGAGAAAAATATTTCTTAAGCTCCCTGCTGACTTTACCATGTCTAACTCATTCATTGGGAATGTCTCCTTTTTCTGCTTCCTGTTTCTTTAGTAGATATCATTATACCCCTTACATAAAATTAATGTGCAGTGATGATTATGTCCAATTGTTTTCCAGTTGTGTCTGACTCTTTGTGATCCCATTTAGGGTTTTCTTGGCAGAGACAAGGGAGTGGTTTGTCAGTTCCTTTTCCAGCTCATTTGACAGATGAGAAAACTGAGGCTAACAGGGTTAAGTGACTTGCCCAAGATCACAGAGCTAGTGAGTGGCTGAGGTTCTTTGAACTCAGGAACTCAGGAAAATGAATCTTCCTGACTACAGGCCTGGCGCTCTATCCGCCGTGCCATATGAGTTGCCTTATTTTTTTTGGGGGGGTTGGTGGCAATTGTTCTCCTTGGAAGCTTGGGGGAAATGTTGTCTTACGAAATTTAATTCTTTAGGTTGCACACAACAAAGACGGTGCTCTACTACTTCACTTCACTTCAATTAAGCAAATGTTTCTTAAGCATGTAATATGTTAAAAATACTGTATTATGTGATACCTTGCCCAAGAGGACCTTACACTCTTCTGCAGGGATACTCCATTTATACAAGTAAATAAATAAAAGGATATATAAAATAAATACAAAATAATTGGTGGAGAGAGTGAAAAGGACTAACATGTGGGATGGCTGGATCAGCAGATGTTCCTTGTACCAGATGACACCTGAGCTGAAGGAAGGTAGAAGGTCTTAGAAGCAGAGATGAAGAGGGATAGCATCAGAGGCCCACGGAACTGATGAAACAAGGATACAGGAGCAAGAGATGGAATATTTTGCATGGGGTGAGCATGGGCTAGCAAGGTTTGCAAAATGTATTGCATGTGTAACTGCAGTGTGTAGCTTCCAGTCCAAGGTCCTTCAAGGGCCATTTTCTCTCTTTGCTTCATCCTTCTTGACCTGGTGTGAATTTAGCAAATCTAATATCACACGCTCATTTCTAGAGTCCCCAAATGTGAGCAGCAAGTAGGTGCCCAGATAGGCACTTGGGGTAAAAAGTAGACATCAGCCTTTATTTCAGCTACACAAAATAGATAAGGTGCTAAATCGAGTTATAAAGAATCTATAAAGCCCACCTCCATCTTCAGGCTTCACTTGCCCTCCAGAAGGGTTTTGACCTTGGGATTATTACTGGAGAAACATTCTGACAATACAATGAAGTTCTCTTTCTTACAAAGTTATCACAGCTAGTCCCTTTCAGACTCACCGCGAATTCCTGCAGTTTAGATTCTTCCAAGAGGGTAAACATACTTTAAAAGCTTTTAAACAAGTTGGTTGCCAAACAAGCAATTCCATTTTCAATTACGATTCCACTGTCCAAGAGACTCATTAGCTCGGTTCTCCAAGTACGATACTTCCCATGAGCAATGTGGACTGTCTTCTTTCTCCAAGGACCAGTGTTTTCCTTCTTTCTCTAAAAGTCTAGTTCTACAACTTCTAAACTCAAGAACTCTTCAACCTGGACTTGCTTACAAGGCAACTTCCAAAGGTAATCCTCTCTTCTCTTTTAGACCAAGTGGGCATACCCATTCCTGTTTCTACCATGAGCTTCATCAATCAATAAATACTTATTAGGCACCTAGTAAATTCTAGGTACTGAGAATGTAGAGGCAGGTCTGAAATAGTTCCTGCTTTGGAGGAAAAGGACCCATAATGAGCATGAATAGGTATGTATACAATATTTTCAAAATACTTTCGAGGTAATTTGGGGGACAAGGAGTGATACTACCAGCTGGAGGAGTCAAGGTGATACTTGCCTGAGCCTTGAAGGACACAAGTTATTCTAGAAGTGACAAGTGAGGAGGGAATGAATTTCAGGAGTAGGAGAAAGACAACGTAAAGGCATAGAAATGGAAGATGGTATGCTATGTATGGAGGAACAGTAAGAAGACCATTTTGGCTAGACCATAGCATGCTTCCTCAAGAAATCTCTTGTTGTCCTTGTTGCTACCATCTTATAAATTGAGAATGTCCCCTCTCAGGATGTCTCTTTCCAGGACCTATATTAGATTATGTCTACCTCTGCCATATATTTTGGCTGCAAATTACCAATTATTCTTTGGGTGTAGGGGGAGGAGGAGCTAAATCCTCTCTGTGTTTTGACCTCTTGATGAATTCTTGAAGAAGGAACTAGCTTAAAAAATCAAAGAAAAAGCCCTAAAGACTAAAAAAGATACCAGCTCTCTAGCTTCTCTATGCCATGGGGAGAGATGTTAACATTGTCAAAAATTTCAGAGAGGACAAGGAGGATGAAAATTGAGTAAAGTCCATCAGCTTTAGAAGTGTGGATATATTGAGGATTATACCTCTCATTCACCAACCCAGGAGACAAATTAACCAGATTAAAGAGGGGGAGGATGGTCTTGAGCCAGATCCAACTCTAATTTGCTTAATTCCTCATAGGAAGCACACAATAAAAATTCAAGTTAATGGGGGAACTGAAATAGGAAAGTAATTCCATTGGTGAAAGTAGAAAACTTTCCAGTGGTTAAACAAATGTCTGACTTTTCTGAGAAGACTTAGAGGACTGGAAGTTGCTGCTTTTAAAATGCAAGCTGTATTGCAATATTTACATATTTTATGTGGGAAGTGGTAGGTCTTAATTTTAACTGCCTATCACCTCCTCAATTATTCCCTGAATAGAATAGGAACATATTGAAAATTACAAGGAAAAAAATTGATAATAAAAGCTGGAACTGAAATGACTTTAAAGTTCATACAAAGTGCATTCTATGGTTATCACCCCTCCCACCTTCTACAATGCATGCACTTGAAAAGCTCTATGGTCCAGGGCAATGGTTTTAGACAGTTGGAGTGACTCAAAGGAGAGATTTCTATTTTAGGAGAAAGAATGGACACAGACATCTATCTATAGACTCTGAGATAGCTTTGGGGTTTTATAAGCTTCCCCTCTACCATCCCCGCCATCTGATATGGATCTTCTAAACACAAAAGATTAGGTTTTGTGTTTTGGCCTCTCCAGATCTCAGGTTTGAAACTTACATAGAGAGTATATTCTTTCCCCTAAGGAATGTAAAGGATATGTAAGTGAAGAAGATAGTTATCGAATCTGTAATGAGCTCTTCAGAAATGGCCAACATGGCTTCAGAATTCTGAATAAAATCATAAGCCTTGCAGGAAAACAGGTCATGGTAAATGAGGCAAAGCTGTTATTAGTCAGATCACTCTAGCTGTAACTTGCAAAGGTAAGCTTATTTTACAACTAGGAAGATGCTCCTGGAAAAAGTCGGCAGCCCTCTTTCAGGCAATCAAGGTGGAGTAGAGAAAAGAGAATTAGTTTTGGAAGTCACAAGGATCTGGGTTCAAAACCCAGCTCTGATGTCTCTGGGCCTCAATATTCTCAACTGTAAAATGAGATAGAGAGCAATTAGATGACCTTGAAGGCCCCTTCCAGCACAATGTCCATCCACTTAGGAACTTACTGCAGACCAAGTTTCTTACTCCCTTGCCATCTTTCTCTACTTTACCAAAGTAAGGATGAGGGTGGGATTTATAGAAGATCTGGACCATGGAATGTATTGATCCTTCTATATTGTGAGGGTGCTATTTAGTATGTAAGTCACTTCTTTTTCATCAGTAAGAATTCTGGTCAACAAAATCCTCTGGGAACAGTAGGCCTGATCATGGAGGTGTCTGTGGCAAATACTTATCAGTCAGTGATGATGGCAGTTGAGGAAAATGAGGCAGTGCCAGTCCCCCAACTAGTCTGAGAAAGTCTGAGAAAAGAGCATTATGTATGAAACTGCATATCATCAAACACACCTTTTTTAAAAGTATATAATAAATTCAGCATGTTAATTCCAAAGTTATCTTACTTGTCTTTCCCTCTGAACCTCATTTTGTTCTTTTCAGTTCATTTTAAAAATGCTTCTTTGATGCTTTACTCTCTTTTTTGGCATCACTATCAATAGCCTCCCTTACCCCTTCAATCTACCCCTCCTTTCCCAAGAAACCCTTCTTTGTAATAATTAATCATACCAAAGAAAAGAAAATTTATACATTGACTATGTCTAAGAAAAAAGTATGTCTCATTCCGCACCTCTGTTCCATCACCTTTGTCAAGAAGTGGAAAGCATGCTTCATCATCATCAGGCCTTTGGACTTGTAGTATGTCGATGCATTAATCAGAGTTATGTCTTATAAGGTGTTTTTTCTTTGCAGTATTGTACTCATTGTATATGCCATCTTCCCCCTCAATTCATTCTGCCTCAATTCATATAAGTCTTCCCAGATTTCTTTATTTTGCCATTTCTTATGGTAATATAATATTTCATTAATTCACATACTCTGATTTGATTAGTTATTCCCCAATGGATGGTCCTTTCATTCGTGTCTATCTCTTTTGCTATCACAAAAAGTGTTG
Source organism: Monodelphis domestica (assembly GCF_027887165.1). Taxonomy (NCBI): domain Eukaryota; kingdom Metazoa; phylum Chordata; class Mammalia; order Didelphimorphia; family Didelphidae; genus Monodelphis; species Monodelphis domestica. Next base: position 239,502,570 of record NC_077234.1, read on the forward strand.
CTATGAATATATTTGTACATATAAATCTTTTCTCTTTCTTTGACTTCTTTATATATAACATATATAATATCTGTATTACACACACATACACACACACACACACACATATGCCTAGTGGTGAAATTTCTGAAATACAGTTTAGTGATTGGATAGAGTTCAAATTACTTTCCAGAATGGTTAGACTAATTCTTAGCTCCACCAACAGTGCATTAGAGTGCCTATTTTGTCATTTGTCCTAGCCCAGTGATGGCAAACCTTTTAGAGATTGAGTGCCCAGACTGCAAACTGTGTGGAGAGGGGGAGGCGAGCAGCCTGTGAACTCTGTGTTGGGGCTACGGTTTGTGTGCCCACAGAGAGGGCTCTGAGTGCTCCCTCTGGCACATGTGCTATAAGTTCACCAACACAGTCCTAGTCTAATAATTGCTGTTTTCCTTTTTAGACATCTTTGCCACTCTAATGACTGCAATATAGAACTTCTGAGTTGTTATAATTTTCTTTTCTTTTATTTGGAGAATTTTCTTCTATAATTGTTGATAGCTTATTTTTCTTCTTTTGAGTACTACCTATTCATATCCTTTAATCCTCTGTCTAGTAGGGAATTATTCTTGTTCTCATATATTTGAATGAGTTTCCTATATATCTTGGATATCACATTTTCATCATAGAAGTCTGCTGCAAATATTGGCAATCAAGTAATTGTTTCTTTTCTTCTTTTAGTTTCATTGGTTTTGTCTATACCAAAGCATTCTTATTTTATGTAATTAAAATGATCTCTTTTATCTTTTATGATATTTTCTACACCTTCTTTGGGGAAAGAACTGTGCCCCCATTCATAGTTGTGAAAGAAATTTCCTTCCATAACCTTTTTTCCTGCTAAACTCATACCTTTTTCTTAAATAGGCATTAGTTCCATGGCAGAAGAGAAATAAGGGCTAGGCAATTGGGGATGAGTGACTTGAGCTAGGTCATATAGCTAGGAAATATCTGAGGTCAGATATGAACCCAGGACTTCCCATCTCTAAGCCTGGCTCTCAATCCCCCGAGTCACCTAGCTGTGCTCCTCCATATTCTATGAATTTGTTTATTATGTGACCTTTTATATCTAGGTCATATATTTATTTGGAGCTCATTATATTATATGGTGTGAGGTGCTGGGCATAAAATGATTTCTACCAAACTGTCTTCCAGTTTTCTCAGTAGCATTTGGTGAATAATGAATCCCTACCCTAGAAGGTGGGATCTTTCTTCTTATCATGCTATTATAGTGATTTACTTCCAGATTTTATATACCTAATCTGTTTCTGGCACTCTATCCATTAAACAGGACTTTCCTTCAAATACTCTAAAGTTCCATCTGAAGTCACCTTCTTGCTATTTCACATACAACATTCTATGTCAGTGTCTTTGCCTAGGCTATGCCTGGAATGTGTTCCCTCCTCCTCTCTGTGTCATGGAGTTCGGGTTTGCTTCAAGACTCAGTGCAGACATCGCCTCCTATATGAAGTCTTCCCTGATCCCTCTGAATTTTTGTTCCTTGCTTCCCTGAATGCTTTGATTTATTTTTAAAAATGTATTCCATACAATACTTAATGATTTATTGCTTGACTAGGCAATTCAGGGTCTGGATATAGCTGAGGATAAGCCTCATTTCAAGGATTCTAACAGCTCAGTTATCTGGAAGTGAAGGAGGCTGAGTCATAACAATGTTTGGCCACCATACACCTAGGTGGAGGATGGTCCTGAGAGAGGCTTCAGAAGAGAGTTGTTCTAATCCTCCTCTCTTTCTGTTGCCATACCCAAGCCCGATTAGTCTTTGCTCTACCTACAAGAAGAGTCCCAGTTCATCAAGTGGGACAGGGAGGCATTGCTAACCCTGAGACTATCAACTCAAGAAGGTAAGGGGAGCAGAAAATACTGTTACTAGGAGGCAGAGTGGTTAATCTTTGGGGAGGAAGGTAGTAGCTATAGCCTTAAAATGGCCATCAGCCTCGTGTCTCCCAACTCTGAAGCTGTCTGCCAGTAAAGTAGGAAAAACAGACTAACTAGAGGGGATTTCATGGTATAGAGGAGCCTTGGGAATCCTAGGTTTCTGCTCAGATCTTCTCTTTAATGTTTACTGGGGTAGGTGGTGCAGTGGATAGAGTGGAGGGCCTGGAGTTGGGAAGACTCAGTTTTTGAATTAAAATCTGGCCTCTGGCACCTACCAGTTGTGGGACCCTGGGCAAGTCACTTCACCCTGTTAGCCTCAGTTTCTTCATCTGAAAAATGAACTGGAGAAGCAAATGGCAAACCATTCCATTATCTTTGCCAAGAAAACCCCAAATGGGGTTACAAAGAATTAGACACAACTGAAATGACTAACAACAAATATCTCTCACAATTAAGAAATTCTTAAGTTCTGTTGGTTCAGTCATTGAAATATCTCTCTGTTCTGTCCCCTGCTTTTCACTCCAATTGTCACTGCTCTATTTCAGGCATTCAATAAACCTTCCTCTTTACTGTAGCAATAACTTTTGAGCTTACATCCCTCATTTTCCCTTACTGTAAGAATATAAAATTGAGGTTTTTATGCTAATATGAAAGTTCTAAAGTAACATTATGGTCACTGATTTAAAAATATTATAGCTTAAGTTAAAATGACTTTTAGTAGCTTTATTTACAGAGGTGGAAAGAGTGAAAGTAGAAAAATGTAAGAAGAAGGTAGAGAAATTTCTAGCTTATCACCCTAAGTGTTGCTCTGGGGTCTGGCTCAGCCTAGGCAGGGCTTGGTAATTTTCAGCCAGAGGACCTGGTGGTGTCTTCAACAAGGGTTCTGCCAACTCAGCCTTCTGCAGGAAAGGAAGGCCTCTCTGGAACCAATCTCTCCAGAAGCCAGGAAAGGTAGGTCAGCTACTCACCCAGCTCACTGATTCAGAGTCTCCAAAGACGAACTCCCAAGGAGAAGATCCAAGGAGAAGTCCAAAATGCAAAGTCCTCCAAAAAAGCAGTCCAAAGGAGAAGTCATCCTCTAAAGAAAAAGTCCAAAGGAGAAGCCCCCAGACAGGAAGTTAAGGACTTTTTATAGTCCTTTTTCCATGTCACTTCCTGTCCCTTCCACCACTTTATGGGAACCAATTTCAGACTTTCAATTTGCCTAGCACTGCCCAAAGTGGGTGGCAGTGCCCTTTAGAGGTATGAGCTTACTCTAGTAAGGGACTCATGAATTTTCTTGCTTAGTTCTAAGTAGGGGTAATTAAGTTTTTGATTGATTAAGTTAGAAGTTGCTGATTGATAGATAAAGAAAATTTGATTCACTCTTCATACCTACCTTGAGTATAAACTGAGAGAGGGCCAAGATTGGGCCATCTTTCTTCTTTCTATCTCTTCTAAGACAGCTAGATTGTACAGTGGTTAGAGTACAGGGTGTAGAGTCAGAAAGACTCATCTTCCTGAGTTCAAATCTGACCTTCAGACACTTAACTAGTTGTTGGATAACCTGGGCAAGTCACTTAACCCTGTTTGTCTCAGTTTTCTCTTATGGGATCACAAGGAGTCAGACATTACTGAAAAATGACTGAATGACAACAAATTATGTGACCTCATAAAAGTTAATCAACCACCTTTGGACTCAGTTTCCTGATCAGCAAGAGTCCTGGATCAATTGGCTTTGGTGGTAGTAGCATTTCTGTTGAAGAATATTATCAGAATATATTCTTTTCATTCACTGAGGGGACTCTGTATTGTGCATGCCTAATTTTGACTGCTCAATCCCTTTAAGGACCAATGGATCAAGTCCAGCATCTACTGACCATCTCCTCTTCCCTACCATAGCTGCACCATGTGGCAAGTTACCTGACATCTCACAAAATTCCAAGTGATGACACATGAACTTTTGGGGTTTCTAACACTTTCTTTCTCTTGATTCTTTCTATGCCCTTAGCCCCTCTCCCAGCTGCCTCCCCCATCATTCTTAGCCATTGGCATTTCCATCAGCTCCATCCTATACCTCTGGCTTGAATTTCTCTTCTCTCTAATTGTGAGTTGTTGCTTCAATTCTATTTTATCTGTACTCCCAGCTAGCACATTACAGCCCCCTCCCTCAACTTCAAATAGCTTTCAAGAACCACTGAGTAAGGGACCCCACTGTGGCTCTCCTGGGACGGGTTACAGCAGCTGGCCATTAACTTCCCCCTTCTTCATGGCAGGACAGAACAACTGGATTTTAAAGTTTCGAACTCTGGTTTGCTCATTTTTAGCTCTCTTCCTATCGTTCTCATTCCCTAATGCTACAACACAAAACCATATTCAGATAAAACCCAAAGGGAGCATATGGTTCTCAGCAGTATGTCTTGAACAGCTAAGACTCTGGCATCAAATGAAACATCTGATGAAGTCTTTGTGTTTTCTCACACACCATTTCCTCCTCCCCAGACAGCCCATTTCATTAGTGATTGTCCTTTAGACTGGAGATCTGTTTGGTACTATTTTCTCTGCCCCAGTTATTGTAGAGATGGTCACAGACAATGCATGCACAGCTAAGTAAGGATGCCACTCCTAGCCTGAAATTCGCTTCCTCCCCTAATTTTGCTGGATAAGGAATAACCCTCTTTTTGTTGTCGTCTGCGTGATATGGAAAATCCGTTTTGCTGTAGATAGGAACTACCATCTGTGTATATGTTATGTGAATATGTGTTTAGATATGCTGATAGGTTATGGGGGAAAGAACAAAAGAGAGTGGCTGGAACAGTTAAAAGAAAGGAGAAATACTAGTTAGGCTCTATGTACAAGTGTCTATATTTGTGTCTTGGTGTCTGGCTATCGAGAACAGAGGCATGGTGAAGGAAGCAACAATATGAATAGAGCCAGGGATACGAGTCAGCTTGAAAGGGCTTGAAGAACTCATTGTTAAATTATCATTGTGAGTATTTACCTCTTGGAAACTGGAAAATGCTACAAATCAAGGCTTGATTTTTTTTTGGGGGGGATTGTGTTTTATGTTTCTTTAGTTGACTGTTTAAACTTAATAAAGTAATGAAAAAATGTTGATGATGGAGATTAAACTTTAAAGTATGTCATGAGTATATACTTTTTTTTTTGCCCATTAGAGAGCCAGTTATTAAACATTGCTGACTAAGAGCACTTGGGTAATTGTTCCAGACTCCATGCTTCAGGGCTGAATGCTGCTGAGGGACCACATGAGGGACCACTTGGAACTTCCAAGTTCCAAGGTAGAAAAGCAGTAAAAGCCAGGTAATGTTGTTGTTGTATGTATGTATGTATGACCCAGGGTCATACAACTAGAAAGTGTCTGAGGCCAGATTTGAACCTAGGCCCTCCTGTCGCTAAGCCTGGTTACATATATCATTTTTTAAATGATATTTTTTTTTCTAATACACAGAAGTGAGGAAGAGTGGGAGATACATAGGAATTTTAATGTAACAAGTAAATAAAAAAATTTAAGTGAAAAAAAAGAATCAAATATTAAGTACGAGAGAGAAAGAATGTTGTTTCCTAATTAATTTAACAAAAATATTTCTTGAACTCTTACTATGTGCACAGTGTTGTCCTAGAACAGTGATGATGAACCTTTTAGATATGGAATGCCGGGCCCCATCATCACCCTACCCCTTCCCCCCAGACTGAGTGCTATGCCTAACCTCATCTACACCCCTGCCTCACACTCCAGACATTGGGCTGCTGGGCAGAGGGTTTGATGAAGTGAGGAATGTCCTCAGGTGCATGGAGGAGGGGAGGGTAACAGTTCCACCCTGAGTCCCTCTGGCTTTCTAGTTACAAATTCTGGCAGGGGACTGCAGGCATGCTCACAGAGTGGGCTCTGTGTGCTCTTTTTTGGCACCTGTACCATAGGTTCACCATCACTGTCCTAAGGACTAAGGAGAAAACTATCCTCTGACTATAGAATCAGAAGCAAAGTGTAACTAGAAGAGATCATGCACTTCTTAGTGAGACTAAGTAATGGCTGAATTCCAGCACTGGACAGAGATCAATCAGGAAATCTCTGAGTAAGGTCTTTCTCAAGCTAAACATTGGACTCTTCACTTGTCTGGTGCACCTGTAATTTGAAAGGGACTAGAAAAGGGGATGATGCCCTTGGCCTGGTGAAACTGCCTGCAGTTACATATTAATATTTTCGTGAGTGGACAACTGAGAAGGAGATTGGAAACTAAAGGATAATGGGTAAGGAAGAAAGGAAGAGGTAAAGAGAAACAGAGAAAGCTTGACAAAGAAACAAAGACTCAGAGACAAAGAGTTAAGAAACATGGGCTCCAGCAGCTCTTCAGGTGATGGTGATGTGAGAGAGAGCTGTGCATGGTCCCAATCTTTTATTGTAAAATCTAGGAATTTGGAGTGGGAGGCAACTAACGATTGTGACATGGCATAGGATTTAACATGGGTTCAACAGACAATCACGTAATCAAAGAGGAGAGCAATCAAACATGTGACTTGTTAATGAATGTGGTCTAACAATGAAATAGCTAGTACCCTGTGGCAGCTAGCGCCCTGCCCAGGAATTCTTTTGACCTTTGGACTGAAGATTTGGAAATACAATGATCAATAAGTAACATGACCAAGAGTCTGGTATATGAGCACTTAAGCTACAATATCAATACATCCATCAATAATCCTTTCAACCTGAGAATATACCTGGGATGCTACAGCTGGGTACCTTTGACCTCCCCCCAATGCTGCTTTCAGCTTCCTTTTCCGTGATGATTTCCCCTTTAAAATGTTAGCTTCTTGAGGGGAGGGACAAATTTTTTTTGCACTTGTATTTGTATTCTTAGAGTTCAATGTATACACTCAGGAACTGCTAGTTGACTGACGGACAAGTGTCTAGTGGCCAAATCAGAAGCCCTCACCTGTGAGCCCTCATCATTTTGCCATATTCTTCTAATGATGCAAGATCCCCCTCCATCCCTTGCCAGAAGGATCTAAGCAGACACCTACAATCACATAGTTGTGACAAGGGGGTTTTCAATGAAGCTGCTATGCCCGAGTTCAGGATACGCTTTCTGTCAGCATGACCAAAGGTAAGTCACGTGGTTCATGGAAGATGCATTGGACCAGAAATAATGAAATTGGTCTTCTGGTCCTGGCACTGACATCAGCTAGCAGTGTGGTTTTGGGAGCCTTTGCTTCGCTGTGCCATACCTCCATTCTCTTTAGGATGAAGATAGTGATATCTGCACTGCCAGCTTCTTAAGGTAACTGTGCATATTGAATGAATACGTGCTTTTAAAAGGAGAACAGCACTAGAGAAATATGAAGTGCCATTACTGGCTTCTGTTGGTTTCTTCATTGACCCACCATTGTGCTGACATGACTGGAATATTTTAAAAAACAAGCTTCAAACTAAACCTGCGAAGGCAGTTAGTTTCTAGCTTTGTGTCTTGTAGACAGGGGAATTGGAGGAAGAGGAGTAGTTGCCATCAAGGCTGCTTGCCAAGCAGAGAGGACACAGGAGCAAAGTCCTAGGAGGAAGGGATAATTGAATTAAGTGGTTTCTAGATCCTACGTATGGATGAATGGAGTGGGCAGTGATCTGCCTTGGAGCTTCTCCTAAAAGGCTGAGGCTCACAAAGGGACATGAAAACACAAGAGAACCAAAGTTAAGGAGAAGCAGAGATTCTTGTCCTCTTCTGCCCAGGCTACTCTCTTTTGCTGAACAATCCCCCTGGGAAGGATTTGACCAATCATCTACTCTCAATTACACATTTTAGGAATCCTAAACATTGTGCCGGGTGTGGTGTACATGTCCGTATTTGGGTGGTATATTACAAGTGGGAGAAATGGGTCTCTTGGATCACGCTAAGAAATATTGACCACATTGTGATGTGAAGGGCCCTCTCGTCTATTAAGGAGGAGGAGGATTGAACTCCCTCTGGTCTGATTCTTGGCTTTTCTTGTCTATACTCTAACCTTGAGACCACGACTGCTTTGGGCACAAAAATCACTGAGAAGACTACTCAAGGTAGATACTCTACTGCCTTACGTGGATTGCATTTTAGTTCATTTCTAATTAGAAAATCTAGGTATTTCTATGTCAGGAAATAAAATACTGTCAGTGTGATTCAGAGACATAACTAGGATGGGGTAACCAACATTTAGAGGGCATCGACAGTCCTCAAATTCTTTCAGCAGGTAGGAACAACTAACCTCAGCATTTAGTTGGGAAGAATAATTAAGGGAGAAATAGGAAGCTACTATCTGGCTTGTGTTCTTGGCTCCTAACGTCACTCCAGATAGGATTTGTCCAGCCTAGCCCTCCTCAATTCTATTCCTTTTCCTTGTAGCAGTCTTGGAAATTGCATTAGTTATGTATTCCTCCTCCTCAAGGGATCTGTCTCTGAACTGTACCCACTGGGTTTTACAACCCAAGTTACATAGTCTTTCCCTAGGTCTCTCTTAGTCCCGAGTGGAATTTGTTGTTGAGTCATTTCAGTTTGTGTCCAATTCTTGATGACCCCACTTGGCATTTCTTGGCAAAGATGCTGAGGTGGTTTGCCATTTCCTTCTCTAGCTCATTTTACAGAGGAGGAAACTGAGTCAGGTAGGATTAAGTGAGTTGCCCAGAGTCACATAGCTAGAGTCTGAGGCTGGATTTGAACTCTAAATGATGGTTTTCCCTGATTCCAAGCCCACTGCTCTATCCACTGCACCACTTAGATCCACAAACTGATTTGAAGTCACCTTTCTTACCACTTTCCCCACATGTATTTTGTGAGACTTGCTCCAGTTATCTTTCTTGTGATTCATATGATTCATGAGTGATGCTATAGTACTAGACATGGAGTCAAGGAGACCTAAAGTAAGAAGACCTTGCTTTAAATCCAGCCTCTGACTCCTTAATAGCTGTGTGACCATGGACAAGTCGGTAAACTAACTTCTCTGAACCTTACGTACCTTCTGACTCCAAAATTACAGGCTAATTGCAATCTGCTTTGGATATAGGAACTTGAAGTGGTTAGTGAACTTCTGTATTAGTCTATCCATATCCTCTCATGGGAAACTAAATAGATTTTCATCATCTTTATTCAAGAAGGTCAAGTGGACCATTGATCCCCACTGGTAGGGTACCTATACTAACTTCAGCAACAGAAAAATATGGCACCATTTGCTCAAAAGCAGGATGGCTATCATCTCCTTTAAGAGTGGTCCTGACACCTATCAACATTCTTTGTTTTCATCCCTCTCTCTGTTCCACTGCCTTTAAAAGAAAACTATTACCTATCAATTCTGATACAGAAGAGTGGCAAGAGCTAGAAATCAAAGTTAAATGTCTTGCCCAAGATCACATAGTTAGGAAGTGTATGAAACCAGATTTGAATCCAGGTCTGGGGCTCTATCCACTGTGGTACCTAGCTGTCCCTCCATTGACTCTAAAGACTTCCTTCTTCAACATGACCCAACACAAGTAACCCTTTTAGTTTCCTTGTCTGTGTTAACTTCCTTCATTAGAATGTGAGCTCCTTGAAAGCAAGAATTATCTTTCTTTATGCTCATAGTATTCCCAGCTCTTACCACAATTCCTAATATACTTAATAAATAAATGCTTATTGACTTGACTATATCTAGAATTGAAAGGTACTTTAAAAGCCATTCCTCTCATTTTACAGATGGGACAACTGAGACCACAGAGAGGTTAAGAGTCTTACAAAAGGCCATACAGGTAGTAAGTGGTAGAGCTGGGATTTGAACTTGGGCCCCAGGTAGAAGGGAAAGTATCTTGACTATAGTCAGAAAATTTGGCTTAATTTGGGTTTCTACATTTGGTGCCTAAGAGCAGGGATAGCTGAAATTGCTTTATCTCTTACTCATAATTCCCATTTTGGAAAAGTCTGAGAGGTTATGAGGATCAGAAAAAGTGACTAGTCCTCCATCTTGCTTGCCTCATGACCTGGCTTTCCATAGCTCTTGTTTTTGTTTTTTTTTAAACCCTTGACTTCCATTTTAGAATTAATACTGTGTATTGGTTCCAAGGTAGAAGAACGGTAAAGGCTAGGCAATGGGGGTTCAATAACCTGCCCAAAGTCACACAGCTAGGAAGTGTGTGAGCCAAACTGGAACCCAGCATCTCCCATCTCTGGGTCTGGCTCTCCGTCCACTGAGCCACCTAGCCACCCCCTCCATATTTCTTTGATATCATCTTTACCCTCACTTTCTACAAAACAGTACTATTTCATTATACTCATCTATCACAATTTATTTCAAGTACAAGAGCTTTTTATAACCACTGTTGTCTAGCCACACATCCTCCACTCTGTGTTTGTGTCATTGATTTTTTAAAAAACAAAATGCCAGTTTTTATATTTAGCTACTTGCCTTCTTGCCCTTGATCACGTGGGTCGCCATCCTCCAGTTCCAGACATTATCCCTGGCTCTCTCCCACATCTGGAATGTCCTCCTTCCTTATTTCTGCCTCCTAGTTTCCTTGGTTTTTCCTTGAGAAAAATCTCACCTTCAACAGTCCCCATTTATGCTAATGCCAAGGAGCAGCTAGGTATCAATTCTAAGATGGAAGGTAAGGGTAACAAAAAGCATGAATGCCTTCCCCCTTCTGATGATTTCGATTTTATTCTGTATGGAACTCATCTGCACATAGTAATTTACATGGTGTCTCCCCATTGGACTATTAGCTCCTCATGAAGAGGAATGGTTTTTTGTCTTTCTTTCATTTTTCAGTGCTTAGCAAAGTGTTGAGTACATGAGAGGTGCTTAATAAATGCTTATTGCTGACTTGATCCTGTCTATTTAGCTTCTTTGGAACTTAGCTTCATTTGGAGGTTAATTTTGTTGTGTGAGCCTGAAAGAGATTTCACTGGTAATGATATTCAGGGTGGATAGTTTTATTTCAGTACTCTCTTGGAAGCTGCCATATACACCTCCGAAATAGTTAGTTAGTTAGTTAGTTTTTAATATATAGATTCTGTTCCTGGAACTAGGTAGTAAACCTCTTCTGGACAGGAATCTTGTCTTAAATTTCATTTTCCTTATTGCTTTATACATAGCAGACATTCATCTCAAATGTTTTCTGACCAGGAATATCTCTTTCATCTGTTCCCTGCTTTCTGTCTGTCTATGGGGCCATCATCCTAATTTAGGTCATGATTCTCTTTCAGTTGGAATTTTATGATTATATTAAACCCTTACTTTTTGTCTTAGAATCCATTGGTTCCAAACTAGAAGAATGATATGGGCTAGGCAATTGGGGGTGTGACTTGCCCCCATTTTTTTAAATCCTTGACTTCATTCTTAGAATCATTATTATATATTGGTTCTAAGGCAGAAGAGCAGTAGGGGCTAGAAAGTTAAGTGACTTGCCCAAGGTCACACAGCTAGGAAGTGTCTAAGGCCAAATTTGAACCTAGGACCCCTATCTTCAAGCCTGATTCTCTCTTCATTGAATCACCTAGATGCTCCCTCAACTGGAATATTTTAATAGCCTCCTAAAATTCCCTTCTTCCCCCTTTCAATATTTCCTCTATGGTGCTGCCAAACTGATTTTGCTAATACCCAGAGAGAAAATCAGGTGCAGTGGATAAAACTGACCTCCATATTTGACCTCTGATGATAGTTATTTTCCCTTTTTCAGCTCATTTTATAGATAAGGAAACTGAGGCATAAGATGAAGTGACTTGTAAAGGCCACATAAGCTTGGAAGCATCTGAGACCAGATTTGAACCCAGGAAGATAAATCTTCCTCACTACTCTAGTCCCAGCACTCTATCCACTGCACCACCTATCTCCTCTGTGATTTTACACCCTAAATAGTTCTGTTTAGGGTCTTTCTTCATTAGGTATTTAGTCAAGAAAAAAGTTAATAGTAGAACTCTGATGACCATTTCTTTGATATCTCTATCTTCTTTTCTTTCTTTTCCTTTACTGGTATCTGTTTGGAAGAGTTTCAGTCATTGACGTCTAGAAGGTCTAGAAGCCTACTTCCGGAGAAGCACATCTGTTCTTTTATCAGGCAAATTTTATGTCACTTTCTATATTCGAGACCCAGTCTATGAATGAATGAATTCACTTAATCATTGGAGAGGATTTTATTTCAGGGTGCTGCTGCCCATTTTAGTGCAGAGAATATATTTTCCCTCAGTGAGTTTTCCTGTAGAATAACAAGCATATGTTTCACACGATGTGTGCTTTGAACCTCTCTTATGCATATACTATGAAAGATTTGGTATCATAGCTATTTGTGCACGGGCCATATCCCCTCTAATAATAGCAATACCAATCCTTACTTCTATAGTTTTTTCTGATAGTCCTGTGGAGTTGTTATTGCAAGCATTATTCCAGCTTTATAGATGAGGAAGTACCCTCCCCCCTCCCAGATCCAATAAGCACGTTGACTGGCTTATACAAATGTTATCACTTATACTTATTTCCATATTATTCATTTTTGCAATAGAGCAATCTTTCAAAACCAAGACCCCAAATCATCTGCCCATATAAAAAGATGAGAAGTCATTCGTTTTTCTCCTGTGTTTCTACTCCCACAGTTCTTTCTCTGGATGTGGATAGCACTCGTTCTCATGAGTCCCTTGGGTTGTTAGCAAAGTCCATTACATTAGATTATTCCACAATGTTTCACTTTCAGTTTAATGTTCTCCTGGTACTGCTTATTTCACTCTGCATCAGTTCCTGGAAGTCATTCCAGTTCATATAGAAATCAAGCAGTTCATCATCCCTTACAGCACAATAGTATTCCATCACCATGAGATAACAGAATGTGTTCAGCCATTCCCCAATTGAGGGACACCCCCTCATGTTCCAATTTTTTTGCCACCACAAAGAGTGTGACTATAAATATTTTTGTACAAACATTTTTTATTATTATCTCTTTCAGGTACAAACCTAGTAGTATGGCTAGATCAAAGGATATGCATTTTTTAAAGCCCTTTGGGCATAGTTCCAAATTGCCTTACAGAATGGTCAGATCAATATAATGGGTATTTTAGAAAGGCTTGATGAGTCTTTACAAAGGAAATTGATGAAATGGAGAATGTTCAGAGGAAAATAATCAGCATGGTGGAGGGGCTTCGTAGGGGGATGAACTAGAAATGTTTAAGATGAAGAAGCCAAGATTTCCGGTAGGGGTGAAGAAGGACATGATGGCTTTCTTCAAGAATGTCAAGAGGAATGTTTAAGAGGAATTTGACTTGAGGGAAGAATCAGACATGTGTATTAATTTGCAAAGACACAAATTCAGACTTGATGCCAGGAAAAAACCCAACAACTTCAAAGCAAATAAAGTTGTCCTAAAGTTTTCCTAAAGTGGAATGAGTTACCTCAAAAAGTTATGGACTTCTCTTCATTGACGGTCTTTAAGTAGCAGTTGGATGACAATTTGACCAGTATGTTATAGCAGAGATTTCTTTCAGGTATGGACTGTACCAGGTAACCACTGTGTACTCTTCTCTCAAATTCTCTTTTCCTGTGGATAGAAAGTTGTGAGTTCCATAAGGACAATGACCACATCTTTTTTAGTCTTTGTGTTTCTTCTAGCTCCTAGCACACTGTTCTGCACACACCAGGCGCTTAGAAAGTATTTGTTAAAATGACATTTTGTTTCAATACTATTGAGAAGGAGCAGGTTATAGTGAAACATCCCATCACCACTTGCCTAGGATGTTGCATGGGGGAATTACTGTTTCTCTATGATACTATGCATCAGAGTCCTAAGGTTTGATTCTAAACCATCATTCTGTAAAATTTAGGTAATACATAGTTTGTGTCCTGCCCATCTCTTTGGGTTGTTGTGAAGATGAGGAGATAACCTAGAAGCATAGATTTATTCCCTGGAAGGGACCTTGGAAGGAATGGGAGGAAAGGGAATAAGCATTTGTATAAGGTTTACTATGTGCCAGGTACTGTGATACACACTTTTAGCAAATATTTTCTCCTTTGAGCCTCATAATTACCCTATGTAGTAAGTGTGATTATTATTCCCATTTTATAGTTGAGTAAACTCCGGCAAATAGAGGTTGAGTGACTTGTCCTGGATCATGGAGCAAATAAGGGTCTAAGAATGGATTAGTTCTTCATGACTCTAGGCAAAGCATTGTATCTATTGAACTAGCAGCTGATTTAGAGGTCATCTAGTCCAACCTCCTTTTCTTTATAAACAAGGAACAGATAACACACATGCACCAAATGGTATAACCCTTAAATATTTAAAGGAGAAACTAAAGGAGCTTAAGGAGAAAAATAGATAGTAAAACTATATTAATGGGGGATCCCAACCTTCCCCTATCAGAACTAGATAAATCTAACACAAAAATAAATAAGAAAAAAGTAAGAGAAATTAATTAAACTTTAGAAAAATTAGATTTAATAGATATCTGAAGAAAATTGAATAGGGGTAAAAGGAATATACCTTCTTTTCAGCAGCACATGGTACATGTACAAAGATTGACCATGTACTAAGGCATAAAAACTTCACAGAAAATTGCAGAAAAGTATAAACAATAAATGCAATTTTTCCAGATCATAATGCAATAAAAATTATAATCAATAAGGATTCATGGAGAGACAAGTTAAAAATTAATTGGAAACTAAATAATCTAACTCTTTAAAACTGGTGGGTCAAAGAACATATCATAGAAACAATCACTGATTTCATTGAAGAGAATGTCAATAACGAGACAGCATATTGAAAATTATGAAATACAGTCAAAGCAATACTTGGGAGGAAAATTTATATCCCTGAGTGCTTATATCAATAAAATAGAAAAAAAATGGGCATGCAGCTAGCTCCCTAGTTAAAGTTAAAGTGTTTTTTTTTAAAGCACTTAGTCTGGAATCTCTTTGGACAATTTAGAACTTATTGTCTGCTTTTCTTCCTGGTGTTTTGGGTTTATTTGTTTAACTAAGTATTTGGAACAAAGGATTTAGTTACCCAACTTTCCAAGCTAAGCAGTAACCAAGACTTAACCTAGTCATATCTAAAGTAACTTGTGTGACCTTGGGCAAGTCATCACCCTATTCTATAAGGCCTCTGCTTAGTTAAAGACTAAATTGGAAATCCTAAAAATCAAAGGAGAAATTAATACAAATTGAAAGTAAAAGACAATAGCTTTTTTAGGTCCTCAGAGCCTACCTAGTCCCTTTGGGGGCAAAAAGCAGAACCAGGATTAGAATCCAAACCATCTGACTCCAAAATCAGGGCTTCTTTTAGCCCCACCATGGGAGCATCCCCAGATAGGAATGTTTTTTTAAGCCCCTTTGTGGATATAATTTCCTTCTCCAAGGCTGGCTTTAAGCAGCCACTCAGTAAGGTGCCATCCCCATGGTGTGACATGAAGAACGCAAGGTCATCGAGACACTGAAGGCAGCTGTTAAAATGAAAACATCCCGTGGGAGCAGAGTGATGCTGCAAAAAGGACAAACATTGCATTCTTCACAGTTTCGCCGGGAGCTCCCAGGGAACTATCTCCTGATTGCAGGAGAGTCTGAGGCTTAGCATTAGCAATTCCAAATAGACAGCCTGCTCTCCCTGCAGAAAGACAGAGAGGGGAGGCTCTGGCAGCCTCTCCACTGGGGACTGTCAGCTTGCCAGAGCTTGCCCCTGTAGCTCAGGCTAGGGATGCAAAGAGCCCGGATGGCCAGTAGTAACAATGGGCAGAACCCTGCGCAAAAGGGGCTGCCTTAGGTCTTGCTGGGGATCGGGCCGGTCCTAGCCAAGGATCCCTGTGAGCTCCCAGCCCAGAGCCTTCTCAGTCATCTGACAA
This sequence comes from Monodelphis domestica, assembly GCF_027887165.1. Taxonomy (NCBI): domain Eukaryota; kingdom Metazoa; phylum Chordata; class Mammalia; order Didelphimorphia; family Didelphidae; genus Monodelphis; species Monodelphis domestica. The sequence goes on from NC_077234.1 coordinate 239,518,304, forward strand.
AACACAGAAGACGTACACAAATCACTACACACCCGGATTGGGTTCCGAGTGCTGAACTGTATCCGATTTCAAGTGCTTGGAGTAATTTATATCCCAGGATAAACACACTCTTATAAAAACGCAGAAGCGGAAAGGACAAAGAGAGGTTTATGGAGTGCTTGTATTCAGTGAAAAAAGGAGAGCCCCGGCCCCTGTTGGAGAGGCACCCCGAGCAGAAGCACTGTAGGGAAGGAAAGGGGACTCGGTGCCCTTGGAGAATGTGTGGGCTCTGGCACAGGGCTGGACACGGGCCATTAAGGTCGGGCTCAAGTCACGGTGTCCCGGGGATGGGCTGAGTTAGGACTCAGAGAAAGCCAGCCGGGGAGGGGAAGCTGGCCAAAATATTCCCTTCGGGGCTTGGCTTGTACTTGGTGCAAGAGGGGAGATGTAAACATGTTGTATGGGAGCGCTCTCTTTGGCCAGCAGGGCCCGAATGAAAGTTAATAGCTGTGGGAGGCTCCTTGGTGGAGGCTGGAGCAGGAGCCTTCTCTTTAGGTTAACGTTCGGGCTTTCATGTCCGTTCACGCAGGGAGACAGGGAGACGGTCTTTTTTACGGAGGACACAACGGTGTCATCGTTTTCGGTTTTATTTCGGTATTTTGGGTCGTTCTTACGTTTTCCTGATTTACAGAATTTCTGATTGAATGAGCCAAAGCCTGATGGCCTAAGCCCTCTCCTGCCAGGAGTAGCTCCTGGGACTGCCCCTGCAAAATCCCTTCTTTCCTTTTGCTCGTGTTGACTGCAGCCAGGCTTCGGAGTTAGGTTTCTGCCCCGAGCGAGCTTTGTCCGGAGCTTGCCAAACAAAGCTTTGGTTCTTTCCTAGGTTGGTTCTTTTCTTTTTTTGTCACTCTAATTTCTGGTAGTGCCTTTGAAAAGCAAGTGGCTTGGTCTTGAAAAGCTTGCCACTAACTGCCTGCTTTCCAGTGCCAACTTCTTCCCTCTTCTTCTTTTGGTTGTGAAAGGAGCAATTTCAGTGAATGGGTACACAGGTTTTTTAAAATATCTTTTTAAATGAATTCTCTATGAATATCGTGTTCATGAAAGATGAGCTGCTGCCTCATTGCCTTCCTTTGCTGCGTGTGACAAAAATACTTTCATTCTCTGTCCATTTCCAGTGTGAATGGTGTTTTTAAATAGTTTGTCCTAGAAGTATGATAGGCTTTTAGAAATTAATTTCTGCTATAAATTAAGAACCTTTTATTTTTCATTTATTTGTTTTTCTAACCTTTACCTTCTGCCTTGGAATCATTACTATGTATTGGATCCAAGGCAGAAGAGTGGTAAGGGCTAGGCAATGAAGGTTAAGTGACTTGACCAGGGTCACACAGCTAGGCCAGATTTGAACCTAGGATCTCCCATCTTTAGGTCTGGCTCTCAATCCACTGAGCTACCCAGCTGCCCCCCCCCCCCAAGATCCTTTTAACTTCATAACCTGAAACTTAAAACACCATAATCTGTGGCAATTAAGTGACACAGTGGATAGAGTACTGGACTGAGGAGGGGGGCAGGAAGACATGACTCAAATATAGCTTCAGAGCTGTGTGACCCTGGGTAAATAATTTATCTTCTCTCAGACTTAGTTTCCTTAACTGTAAAATGAAAATAATAATGGTTCCTAACTCCTGGGCTGTTGTGACAATTGGCTAAAATAATGTATATAAAGGTATTCTACAAACTTTAAAGTGCTACATACCTACTAGCTATTATAATTGTTATAATATTATTATCACCAGAGATAACTTGCAAATATCCCTGGTTGATTGGGGAAATTATTTGTGCTGGGAGCCATCAAGTCACAATGCCTTGACAAAGTCACTCATGGTAACCAAGAGGTCACAAAGTGGCCCTTTGGCAGGATGGACTTGCCCACTCCACCCCTCTGCATGACTTCTCCCATTGACATCCTTTACTAATGGAATTGACATGATTGTTGCCCTCTCCCAAATGTCACCGAAAGATCAGACTCCAAAACCCAAACCCCAAAAGACCATCATGGGTTAACTTTTGCTCTATTACATAATTCCCTGCAAAAGCTGTACTCACAAGCCAAGCCCAGAATATCCCCTATGGCCCCTGTACAGAAACTTATTCTACTAAAACTAGTACATAAATTAATCATAAAGGCCCATATAAAATGTACAGGTACTCCAAGCTTCACCATGCTTCAGTAACTCAATTTCAATAACCAGAAACTCCCTAGTAAACCCTGAGAAATGATCAGTCTAATATTAAATCTGAATTGTGTTCTGTAGCATGCCAGGCATATTAGCATTTGGGAAGTATGATTCATGTATTGACATTGTACTACCAGACACACGGTCAGAGCTCTTGATGTTAAAGGGACAGTCCTAGGCACTAGCAAAGGATGGGCAAATTCTTGGGTTGGGCATGGAGAGAGCCACACTGCCTCTGCTCGGAGCAAGGTCATTAACATAGCGCTGTTTGAATCAGGGCCTTGCTGGCTCAGACTTCATTTACAAAAGCGCAGGATGGATTAAACTCCACCTCTTTGATCTTGTCATTGTCAATTCAACCAATATTAAAACCGATGTCATGTTACCTATATGTTCCTAAAACCCTCAACAAATACTGGGAACAAGCGCGAAATTCCTCCCTTACTAACCCCTCTCTTACCCTTACTAACACTCTCTTACTAGCTCTCTCTGACTAGTTCTCTTCATTTCCGCTCTCCCTCTGTACCCTCCTCTCCACTTACTCTCTTGCTTCAATATATCTCTTTCATAGCGACTTAGTCGCCCCAGTACCTGCTATTGCCATAGAGGTGCCAGGAGCCGAGGCTCCACTCTTTCATAGCAACATGCTCACCCCCAGTGTCTCCTATTGTGATAGGAGGTACCAGGAGTAGGACTCCACTTTTCCTAGCAAGGTTGTCACCCCCAAAGCAGACTTTCTTGTCTAAGAGTATCAAGGGGTTGATACTCCCCAGCTATTCTCTTCTTCCTCCTATCCCCTCAGAGTTCGCATTACTCCCCACGTGTTTCTACTTCTGTCTTTGAGTCATTATTATTCTCCCATTTCCTCAGCCCCCTCTTTCCACCTCAGGTTATTCCCACAGATAGATGTTATAGGGCTCACGTGGGGGGTCGCTATACCTCCCATCTGGGTCTCTATATGTTCTTAGTACTTCTGTGATCTCTCAACCTCACTGCTATGACATTGAATTGTTTCTAGAACTTCTGATTGATTATCTATTTTTATTAAAGGTAATAAGTGATTTTCCTTGATTGTAAGCTCAAAGCTCCTCACAGGTTAATGAGAAAATTAAGCCACCTATGACATAATCATTTCTCTTGTGAAGAACCTTTGTGTTTCCCATCAAATCAATAGTTACCATACAAATGTATAGAATGATCTCAGAATGTTAATCAATCAATTTGTTAAAAGTGGCATATTTGTGCTTAGAGTAAATGCTTCTCCATTTTCACTAGAATGTATACTCCATCTCCTGATGTAGAAGGTAACCTCTCCTTGTTTTCCCACATTTCACCATTTTTATTGTCATGCAAAACACACTTCCAGATTGGTCATACATAATCCAAACCCCAAAATAAAACCATGGATATCCTGATGTGAAAGATGACTCCAACAGTTCTTTCCCTGGAGGTGGATGGCATTCCCTGTTATGTCTTTCAGAACTGTCCCAGATCATTGCATTACTGAGAGTAACCAAGTTTTCACAGATAATCATTGTCCAACATTGCTGTTCTTGTGTACAATGTTCTCCTGGTTCTGCTTATTTCACTCTGCATCTGTTCTCGCACATCTTTCCCGATTTTTCTGAAATCATCGTGCTTATCATTTCTTATAGCACAAAAATATTTCATCACCAACATGTATCCCAATTTGTTCAGTCATTTCCCAACTGTTGGAAATCCCCTCAATTTCCAATTGAGAAAACATGTATATGTAAAGGACTTTGAAAACCTTAATGGACTACAGAAGTACCAGCTATTATCATAAACAGCTAGTTCACACAGTAAGGAGCACCCTGGACCCCAAATCAGGAAGAGCAGAGTTCAAATCCAGCCTCAGAAATTTACTAGCTGTGTGAATCTGAGAAAGTAATTTAATGAATTTCTTCATTTGTAAAACAGAGATAATAATAGCACTTACCTGCCAGGGTTATTGTGAATATAAAATAAGATTATGTCCATAGAGCCCATTAGAAACCTCAAGACTATTTAAATACTAGCTATTGCTATTCCATTAATTGAGAAGAAAAATCACTTTCTATAAGATTCAGCTGGACATGAAAGAGTTAAGGGATCTGATCCTCAAGCAATTCTTAGCTGTGTGACCCTGGGCCAGTTACTTAACTCAGTTGCCTACTCTGTACCATTCTTTTGCCCTGGAACCAACACTTATTATCAATTCTTAGACGGAAGGTAAAGGTTAAAAAAATTAAGGGAGTAGGAGATATTCTAGTTTTCTTCCTGAAAAACTAAACTGATTTGGAAATAAGACCCATTGAGATTCATGCTACTGAGGCAGAGTTTTGTGACTACACATACCCTTTTGAATATTGCCTTTTGTGGCAAGAGAAGATGGCAGAGAACCCAGAGGAATTTCCAAGGTTAATTAGCTCTACCAGCCAAGCAAGGTAAATGAATTACCTATGAGTTAGAGAGAAACCATTGGGTGACTGAGAGAAAATGGAAAAAAAAATACTCTCCTATAGGAGCTTTTGACGAAACCCCATAGACTTTACCAAGATGGAGCCTATCCAAGCTAGGGGGTAAAACCAGAATTCACTCACTAAGTGACTGGTAATAACTAAAGATCAGTGAACAGAATACCCAATTGTACCTTTCTTTAAAACCACGTTTTATATGATTACCCAATTTCTGCATCATTGCTAGATATAGCTGTTTTTAATAAAGTATTATGGCTTTCATTTTAAAATATTGAGTGGAAAAGCATGCAAATCTTTCACTCCATCTGAAGCTTTACTACACTAACCACAGACCACATAAATAAATTACCACCGTTTACCTGGTGGCAATTTGCCTTAATTGCAGAAAAAAGTACTCTGGAGGAGATAAATGGACTTACGTGCTAAACTTTCAAATTTAAACATATAACATGATAATGGTAATATCACACACATTAGCATCCTACCCGATCAGAGCAATTTTTTTCACATTTTTTTCTTCAGAGAACACTATGCCTAAAAGACAGAAATTAAGTTAGAGAGGCCATTTATTGACAACTTTTCTGCAAGTAGCCCTTAGCAGTTAATAAACATTAACCACAGACTCCTCTGAATGTAGCTGTGGCACGAGTTTGGATGCAGATAGTATGGTTCCATATGATGGTTAACTTCTGCTTTCTATGGCATCTCAGCCTTGTATCCTAGTACCACAGTTAGTTCAGCACATTTCCAAAAAAAAAATCATGGTCATTAAATGACAGCGGAAAACTTAGTATATTATTTGACAGAGGTATAACTAATCTTTAGACGGTCATACTGAGATGTGTTCTAGAACCTGAGGGTCAAATAGCTGTAGCAGGCTTAGAATCAAGTAAAAGGAAAACAGGGTTGGAATGCTTGCAGCTGCCAGCCAGTTAACTTATTTTTCTTTAAAAAATTGTGTAGAGTGGGATACTCAAATGAAGGAAGCTTAACTATAATAGGATTGGTTTTTCATAATAATTTAATAAAAAACCACCTAACTAGGTTTATGTGGCGTTATTCCCGTATTTGTGTAACCTTTATGTCCGAGGCTCCTACTTAACATGAAGGGTCAAAAGATACACCATGGAGGGTAGAGGGTGAAGAGAGGGAGGAGGAGACCCTCTCACAACTCAGACTCTCTTTCCCCCATCTTGGGAAGACTAAGAATATAAGAATTCTTCCAATGGTGGCCATTCACTCCCTCTTTTTTTTAAAATTTTCTGAAAATATTTTCCTTCCTTAAATTTTTTTCCTTTTTTAAATTTTCTTTATTGTCATGCAAAGCACACTTCCAGATTGGTCACTGTTGTAAGAGCACACTCATACATAACCAAACCCCCCAAACAAAACCCAAAATACACTGATGCGAAAGATGACATCAACAGTTCTTTCCCTGGAGGTGGATAAGTTATAAGTTACAAGTCTTTATAACTGTCCCAGATCATTGCACTGCTGAGAGTAGCCAACTTTTCACAGATAATCATCATCCAATATTGCTGTTATTTTGTACCATGTTCTCCCAGTTCTGCTTATTTTGTTCTGCATCAGTTCCTGTCTATCTTACCAGCTTTTTTTCTGAAATCATCTTGCTCATCATTTCTTATAGCACAATAATATTCCATCACCCAACATGTACTCCAATTTTATCAGCCATTCCCCAATTGGTGGACATCCCCTCATTTTCTAACTCTTTGCCACTACAAAAAGAGTCATTATAAATATTTTTTTTTTACAAATAGGTCCTTTCCCTTTTTTAATTATCTCTTTAGGATACAGACCCAGTAGAGCATTACTAGATCAAAGGGTATACACAGTTTTGTAGCCCTTTGGGTATAGTTCCAAATTGCTCTCCAGAATGGTTGGATCACTTCACAACTCCACCAACAATGCATTAGTGTCCCAATTTTGCCACATCACCTCCACCATTTACCACTTTCCTTTTTCTTTTTACCACCATATTGTCCAGTCATTTCAGTTGTATCTGACTCTATGAACCGTTTTGGGGTTTCCTTGGTGAAGATACTAGAATGCTTTTCCATTTCCTCTTAATTTTATAGATGAGGAAACTGAGACAAAGAGAGTTAACTGACTTGCTCAGGGTTACACAGTAAGTATCTGAGACCAGATTTGAACTCAAGAAGATAAGTCTTTCTAACTTCTGACCCACTGTCTTGAATTCTGTTATATCTGCAAAGGAAATCCTGGAACACGAGTCAAGGAGACCTTTTTGAGAGATAGTTCCTGGATTGAGTGAACCCAGTCTGTATGAAAATAGTGTTTTGCTTCTGGATCATGGATTATAAGTACATATGTGTATATTTATACATATGTGTATAGGTCTCTAGACACATGTATATAGAGAGGTAGATGTGGAAACTGATAAATTCTGTCCTTTTTCAGTGGATCAAGGAGGTAGTCTTAGCTCAAGGATGAGGCTCTATCATTGTATTTTCTGGCAATAAGTTTTCTTCCTACTTCAATCAAGAATCAAACACTTATTTTGTACTCACCATGTCTCAGGTTCTGGGGATATGGGGATACAAAATCCAAAGGTAAAAAGTTTCTGACTGTGAGAAGCTTATAATCTAGTTAGGGAAGAAAATACACACACACACACATACACAAAAGAGATAAAAGATGGTTTAGGGGGTAAATGCACTACAAATAGGGCTTTTTATAGGAAATGGTACGTAGGATGAACTTTGAAGGAAACTAGAGAGTCTAAGAGGCATGCCCTAAGGTATAAGAGAATAACATTTTCAGGATTCGAAAGGCAGGAAAGAACCAGGTTGTTAAGGACTTTAAATGCCAAATAGAGGAGTTTCTATTTCATCTAATATGGAATAAGGAGCCACTGAAGTTAATTGAGCAGAAGAGTGACATATTTAGACTTGCACTTTAGGAAAATGATTTTGAGATGATGGATGTAGTGGAGAAACAACAAAATTTAGCAACTGATTGATTATAGGAGTTGAGTTAGAGTCATGAGCTGAAGAGATGTAAATCAGGGGGACTGGAAGGGTGGTGATACACTTTTTTAATTATTCCAAAGTATTTTATTTTCTCAATTGCATGCAACAACAATTTTCAAGATACGTTTTCCAAAATATAAGATCCAAATTGTCTCTCTCCTTCCCTTTCCTCTTGGAGATGGTAAACAATTTGATCTGGGTTATACATGTATTATCATGTAAAATATACTTCCATTTTGGTCATTGTTATAAGAGAATACTCATATAAAATCAAAACCCCCCAAATAAAGCCATAAGTAAGTTATTGTGAAAAATAGTATGCTTTGATCTGCATCTGACTCCTACAGTTCTTTCTCTGGAAGGGATAGCATTCTTTGTCATAAGTCCTTCAGATTTGTTCTGGATTGATGTATTGCTGAGAGCAACTAAGACTTTCACAGTTGATCATTGTACAATTTTGCTATTACTGTGTACAATGTTCTGGTTCTGCTTATTTCACTCTGCATTGGTTCATGTAGATCTTCCCAGCTTTTTCTGAAATCACCCCGTTTGTTGTTTCTTATAGCACAATAGTATCCCATCATCAACATATAGGTGGTGGTGGTACTCTTAGATGAAACAGAGTGTAGGAAGAGGGGATTGTTTTAGGGAAAATAAAATTATTTGTTTTGGACATATTGAGTTTGAGATTTAAATAGGATACCAAATTTACAAATATCCAATATCAATAAGACACCTTCTTCAAAAAGTCCGATGATTTTCAGTCAAAAGTTTGTGATTCATGAGTCACAGCTCACTGGTTGAGTAAGTGGGGCAGGTGAAATATTCCTTGTCCCCATTTCCATTTTCAAGTTCTTCCCCTTTCACCATCCCTCAGTAATACCTCTTCCTTTGAGGTTTGTTATTCATTTACCACCCAATCAAAACTCTGATAGCCGCCATCTACAAACTCACAAATCATTTCCCTTCTTTCTTCAGTGGCTTTGATATCTAGCTTACCCTGTTCTTCTCCTTCCTAATACCTGCCTTCATATTAGGGAACTTCAACATAGATACTGAGTCTCCCTCAAATATCCTAACCCCTCAGTTCCTCTATGAACTACTCCTCCATCCCACCTCAGCCACACACCGAAGATAGTTGTAAAGGGGAAGTATGAAATGAAGGGATGTTTGTTAATAATAATGTCCATAGTCCATAGTAAAAGGAACAGGGAGACCTGGATCACGATATTGAGAAAGGGTAGGGTAAGGTAGGAGAATGAGCAACAGGAGTTGGGACAGTCTACTCATGGACCACGAGCAGTTTAGTATCAGTAGAGTTAAGAAAGGAGGGTATAGGAGTTTGCTAACCATAGGGGGAGGAATCATAGCAGAAGGGAGCAATTCCATTGATGATATCAAGTGGGTTTTCTACTGGGTTCTGCCTCCATGTCTTTGTGGCTCCAGTCTACTGTCAAGTGAATAGACCTCTGCTCATTCAGCCTTTGCCTGGCATTGTTTGAAATGTCCTGCTCTCTCCTCTACACACTAAATGCTTTCTGTGATCTCTCCACCATTTCCTAAGCCTCCCCATTGGGAGCCAAGAAATTAGATTTCTCTTCCCTGTGGGAAACAATGCCTCTATAAGATTAATCAACTATATACTCTACAGCCAAGGCAAATTGTATTATTATAACTGGCTTCCAAGTGATAAAATGGACTCTCATCTCTTGTTCAGTTCCCTTCTAAAACCACAGATAAACAAAGATTATCGAGCCTCTTGGAACCCCACCGTCCCCAAAGGACATAGAGGAGGTTCTAGCAACTTAGGGGCCCCACAGAGTCACGAGATCCATGGAAAAGGCATAGGAAGCCAGAACCCAGCATGCTCATGACTTGTGGTAGCTCACTACGCCTTCTATACTAAGTGTATTCACCACTGCCAAACAGTCCCAAAATGATGCCCTCTGGGTTCTGTCTTGGAAAAACTCCAGCAGGCTGTTTAAATCATGGGGGCTTGAAGACTCCTGGTGCGTGTGTTTTATATGATGTGTATAATTACCTACCTGGAGGTGTAATCGCTTGCAGGTGGCCCCAGGCATTTCAAACCCATATGGAGAGCTTCCTTCTTTCTTTCTCCCTGCAGTCACTCCCTTATTCAGGAATATGGCTACTTCAGCATTTTAGTTGTTCTGTCATTGGTGACACTGGGATGTGATAAGAAGTTAGACTTCTTCAGCAGATTAAATCAGCGAGCAAGTGAAAAACTCAGAATGAAGGGCCTCATGCCACAAAGTTCAATACCTCCGAGAAGAATTCAGCTGGGCACGTACTGCAGGGACTGACTTAGCTCTCTCAGTTGAAAAAGCTTTAGCTAGAGTTATAAGATCTCTCATCCTGTTGGCTGGCCCAACTGACTGGAATGCAGGTTTCTTGAATGAACAAGTCTAGCAGGGACTATTGTGTTTTGCCTTTGCAGCCCCATAGCACCTAACAAATGATTGTTGGGTGAACTGAATTGAAGGATGCATGTGCACGCACGTGTGCGCATGTCTTCTACGTAAACAAGGACTGATGGGCACTCAATGGAAATCTGGGATTTTAAGATAGCTAAAGTTTGCCTTTAGGAGGGATAGATGGAAACAACTCCAGCTAAGAAGTACAAGCCAGATATTTCTAAAGGGATTCTGAGTTATCAATTCATAGTCATGAACTAGAGTGCCATATGCGTTGATTTAAGAGCAACATTTTCTTTTGGTTTCATCTTTCCATTCCACCAGAGGAAGTTTTCACAAGCCTGGGGTAGACATACCTTAACTCACGGATGAGTTTCAGACCTGTTGGTTATCCTCAATTTGGCTTAGTCCATCTGCCAGGATGATTCCCAGGGTAGGACTACATAAGCCCTAAAAACTAAGAATCTATTCACCATGGCTACCTAGCAAATACTACAACTTCTGGGAGCCAAAGATGAGAGCTGGTGGGCGGAAGGTAGTATAGAGTATGTCCTATATGATACTTTCAGTAAGAGATTACCAATGGGTTGGTAGGGAGAAGGAACTAAAGAAAAGAATAGAGAACTGAAGGACGGATGGGGAAGTGGTAGCAAAATGTAGGAGAGAATTATAGACATGAGAAGAGTAGGTGGACGGGATAGAGGAATGAAATCTTCTAAACTCATGGCCTTTTATTCAGAATATAGAGGGGTGGTTTGGGGTGGTTATGGAGGACTAGCATCTCTGGAGCAAAGGCTCGTCAAGCCCTTTTCAAACTACTCATCCACCTTTGGTGTCCACCTTCCACTCAGCTCTCATCTTTAGCTCCCAGAAGCTATCGCATCTGTAGCAGCCACAGCTTGGTAAAACCATCCTGGTGGATAGATTAACCCAAATTGAAGCTTCGAACTCATTGGTGAGTTGGAGGGGTATCTACCCTAAGCATGTGAAGACTTCCTTTAGTAGAATGAGCAGATAGGAGCAACTAGTTCCAATGGATGGGCAAGAAGGCTATAGAAGAAGGTTCTGTGGTCAGACATTAAAGATGCCAGGATCATCCACTGTATCCCAATCCATTGCCAGTTGTTTTTTGACTTTTGACTTGTCACTGGACTTGGATGACTCTGGAAGAGAAAGTGAGGCTGACGACCTTATGCATCTTTGCCTCAGTTAAGTACAATTCTTGTACCAAGTCAAGACATCATCCCATGATGTCACTGGTCCTCTGCAAAAAAAAAATGAAGGAAAAACAACAGGGGCACTTTGCTCCAAGGTGGCTTTAGGAATTTTTTAGGGGTGAGTCCCCTTGATGGAGTGATAAGAATTCCCTGGCTCTTTTAAAGGAAACATAGCCAAAATAGAGGAAGGAATGAAGAGACAGTAAAATACAGAATAGGATAGTAAAAGGGTGCACTTTTTTGGCGTCAGAGGACTTGGGCTCAAATTCCAACTCTGATATAATCTGTGTTGTCTAGGGCCCCCATGATTAACCTCTCTGGGCATGTGTTCTTATCCATAAGATGAAGGAGATGCACTTAATCATTTCTGAGACTTTTTCCAGCCCTAAATCTAGTACAATGAACCCTGTTCACAGAAAACAAGCCTCTTTCTAGGGCCATGCAGATGCTCTGCTGCCTCTCCTCTCCCCTCTGTCTAGAACTAGCCGTGTGACCTTGAGCAAGTCTTTGGAGCCTGTTTTTCCCGGAGCATGAGGTTACATAGTCCCAAAGGCCCCTTCCAACTCTCGCAAGCTGGGATTCTTTTTCTGCCCTACAACGTCTCCAGCCCCAAGACTCCGGAGGCCGAGTTCCAAGACAACAAGTGTGGTGAGAGACCACAGCTGGTCCACCGTAATTAAGTTTGAGGAAGAGGCCAACCCAACCTTCTTGAGTTCAAATTGTGCTTCTGTTGCGTTAACTTATTCTCATGACACGATGAGATCATGTATGTAAAATGTTTCACCAACATTAAAGCAAACCTAAGTGGGAGCTATTATTATTCTTACGGGCATTCAATGGGCCGCCATGTAAACTGTGGCCTACCAAGAAATCATTTTACTTTCAACAGACGCTGGTTTGTTTTCTGTGATTTTTTTTTTTGCATACTAACTTGCTGTTAAAGAAATCTCTAGACGGAAGCAAAAATCGAACTGTTATAATAAAATATGTGCATATTTCGGGTGGGAAGAAGATTTCCTTATTTTCTATTTATTCCTTTGTTTGTTTTGATATACATTCCAAACACCAACATAATATACTCAAGCGAGTTTGCAAATTCTAAGCAATTTTCATTTGTGTGATCCCAATAAATAAAAGATGCCACGGAGGGAAGCCCTCACCGGCTTTTTGGATGAGGAGTAGGGATGGCATATGGCAAGGAAGAATGAATTTCCTCATCCTAAGTAGCTGAGGATTATTAGCAAGAGATGGTGCAGCGTCACTAATGGCACTGGGGCTAATGGAGGCTGGGGGAAGGGAACGGAGCTCCTGGCACTTTGAAGTATTAGCCTGCGTGGCTTGGCACGGGAAACACTATTCCTGAAAAGCCACTGATCGCTGGGTAGTGCTTGGAGTGCGTTGCCACGGCCCTCAGCCATTAGTTTGTCCCGTGGAGGTTCAGAGATGGCTCCTCTTGAATTGGCTGGGGGACGTTCTGGCAATGGTGCTGGAACACCCTGCCAACCTGAGTGGCAACAGAGCCGGAGCAGCGCTCGAAGACAGCCACGGATGATACAGAAGGGAGCTCGCAACGCCATTGTTGTTCACTTCAAAGCTTGCATCAGCATCCGAGAGCGAGGGCTAGCAGAGATGCTGAGGAAGCAGTGTGGGCTATGATGGGGTAGGCATAGGATATAGAGGGCTTGGAGTCAGGAAGACTCATTTTCCCGAATTCAACTCTGGCTTCAGGCACTTCCTCGCTGTGGGACCCTGGGCAAGTCATTTGCTTGTTTGCCTCAGTTTTCTCATCTGTAAAATGAGCTGGAGAAGGAAATGGTAAACCGCTCCAGTATCTCTGCCAAGAAAACCTCAAAAAGGGTCATGTAGAATCACAACGGAAACAAGTGAAGAACAACAATAGAATTTAGAGTCAGAGGACTTCAGAGAACCTGCCTTTGAATCGTAATCTAGCAAACGTGTCCAGAAGGGGCAGCTAGGAAGCACCAGTGGATAGAGCACCAAATCGAGAGTCAGAGGGATCTGGGTTCCTATTTGACTTCAGACACTTCCTAGCTCTAGGACCCCTGGCAAGGCACTGAACCCCCAATGCCTACTCCCTGCGGCCCCTTTTTCTTAGAATTGATTCTAAGAAGGAAGGTAAGGGTTGGAAAAAGAATGTAACCAGAGGTAGCCGGAGGAATGGTGCTGGAACTAAAGACCCGAGTTCAACTTTGATCTCAGACACTTACTAGTTGTGAAACTCTGGGCAAGTCATTTCACCTCTATTTGCCTCAGTTTCCTTAAGTATAAAATAGAGATAATAACAGCACCCACCTGCCTTTCAGGGTTGTTGTGAGAATCAAATGAAATTATACTGGTAAAAGCATTTAGCATAGTATCTGACACATCTTTCTATGCTTGTTCAGTCATGTCCAACCCTCCATGACCCCATTTGAGGTTTTCTTGGCAAGGATACTAGAGTGGTTTGCCATTCCTTCTCCAGCTCATTTTACAGATGAGGAAACTGAGGCAAGCAGAGGGAAGTGCCTTGGGCAGAGTCACCTAAGTAGCAAATGTCTGAGGTCAGATTTAGACTCGAGACCTGGCTCTCTATCCCCCACACTACCTCACTGCCCATAGTAGCTACTAGATAAGTCCTTGTTCCCTTCTTTTCCCTTCCTTCTAATCTCCACTAACTCACATCACCTCTCTGAAGCTTGGTTCTTTCACCTATAAAATGGGGTTAATTAGAATTATGTTACCTAATTGACAGGAGCTTTTGTGGAGGGTCAAAAAATAACCTATATGCAAAGAGCTTTGTAAACCATCCAGTGCTACCATATCAATGTAAGCTCTTAATGATGACTATTACGTGGCCAGCATGTCCCGATTCATAGGCTCAGCAGTACCATTTTAGGCTTCTGGAGCTCCTGGAAGTCTCTGCAAACACTATAATTATCTCCAGACCCTCTCGATGTCTCAAATTCCACATGAACACTTCATTCCATTAAGCGTAAAGGTGATTTGCCTTTGATAGTTCATTGATTCATTTAATTATCCAGCAAAAATTTGCCACCTTAATTGCCTTCTTCATATGGATGGAGTTTGATGTTTAGTCCAAATTTGTGATTTCACAGATTCAAGAAACTCCCACTGGAAACTCCTCTTACTCATTCAATGGAGCAATCCCCAATCCTTAAAAGCTTTCTGAGAGTTGTCTGGGGGCATCGAGAAAGTAAATGGCTGGAATCCTACACAACTAGTGGGGCAGTAGCTATGGGTGGCACAGGGGAATAGAACATGGGGCTTGGAATCAAGAAGGCTAGTCTTCATGAGTTCAAATCTGGCCTCCGACGCTATCTGTGTGACCCTAGATAAGTTACCTAATCCTGTTTGCCTCACTTTCCTCCTATGTAAAATTAGCTGGAGAAGGAAATGACAGACTACTCCATTCTCTTTGCCAAGCCAAGAAAACCCCAAATGGAGTCACAAAGAGTCTGAAACAATTCAACAACATTCAACCAGTGTGCAACAAATGTTGGACTTGAATCTCTAAGTGGCCTGTCTCACCCCTGCATGCTACTTCCACTTATGGAGATTCCAAGAAAAATAAGTCACACTGATGGGATTCAAGGGGAAGATAGATGTCAGCCAAAATGTTGGAAATCTTTCTTTCTCCTGAAGTAGCAAGGATAGCCAAGATCAAATATGAATTGTTTTATTAGGCATTTGAAGTTTTTAACATCCTGACCTCTCCCTCTCTATGCACGCCATGCTCCAAGGATAGCAGCCTATTCATTTTTCCTGAATTCTGTCCATCTGGGTGTGTCCAATTTGTGGTTTCTTTCAGAAGGTGACTAGTAGAGTCTCCCTTTCCCCCTCTCATTGTCTCAAATCTAATAGGTCTGGGCAGTATTCTTGTTATTACTTGAAATTGGGCATCCAGGATTTTTGTTTGGTCATGGTTTTCAGGGTCTCCAAAGATTCTTCAATTATCTCTCTTTGTCTTAATTTCTAAAATCCTGTGTTTCTTATAGCAGATAGCTAATGAGTTCTACTTTTTCAGTCTTTTGGCTTCTTTTGAAATTTCTTTTTGCCTCATTGAATCATTGAGTTTTGTTTACTTTAATTCTTTTTTTTTTTAACTCTTAACTTCTTTTAATATCAATTCTACGACAGACAAGGAGGAAGAGTTAGGCAGTTAGAGGTATTTGACTTGACCAGAGCTGCACAACTCATGTCAACTCAGATGTCCTAGTCTATTTTTAAGTATGTCCATTACTTGGGTAATGTTTTCTACATTTTCTTCTAAATTGTTTTTTCTCTTTCCAAGTGCTCTAATTTGATTTGATGTGGCTGTTGCTGTTGTTGAGCTATTCTTTCATTTCTTCCTTCCACTATCAGGGACATGGTGGTAAATTCACTTTTTTGGAGTGGGGAAGGTTCTACTTTTTATTTTAAGTTTACTTTCTCTGAGATATTTTTGGAGGGGAATATTTTATCTTCTAATATTCCTTTGTCACATTAGGAGGGTTTGGGATTTTTTTGTTTTTGTTTACCCATGTCTTCATCTTTAGTACTTTATATCAAGGCCAGAGTCTGTCCCACCTGCCTTTTTGGGTGGAGTTACAAGGTTCTGGTCCTATCTCAGTCTAAGAATGGGGCACCACCTTCCTGGAGCTAGGGGCTGACTCAGCTGAAGTCTGAATGTCGCTGTCTAGCTACAATTCTGATGAGGGGTCTGGTCCTCTATACTGCAATCCCTGAAAGAGAATCTGCATGGGGCAGGCAGGCTCTGGCCCCTTCTGGAGCTAGACCTGGAACTAGGACCAGGCTGTACCCACGACCTCAATCTGAAGCTTTCATCTCCCCCCTCCCCATTCCTTCTTGTTCCACCTTTCTCTCCAGGTCTGTATGTATTTATGTAGATTCAAACTTCATTCCTTGTAGCGTTCTGGTTTTAGGCTCATTTCTTGGTGCTGTCCTGTCCCAGGTTGGGGAGAGCTCCATGGTATTTCTCCTTTGTTTTGTTGAGTTTTTGTTTCATATAGTTTCCTTCTTTATCATTAGGACTTATTTCTCAGGAGATCTATACTTGCCCAGAATTTTTTATAGTTATTTATGCCAGAAGTTTCCTCTCAAGCATTCTTAATCACCTCCACCTGCAAAGCTCACCTAATTATGGATGAATGAATCCAACAAAACAATGAACAACAAAGCTCTAGTGCTTAAGGTAGTAGTAAGGCAGAGATGTGTGTGTGTGTGTGTGTGTGTGTGTGAAAAAGAGAGAGAGAGAGGCAGAGAGAAGAGAAAGAGAGAGAGAGAAAGAGAGAGAGAAGAGAGAGAAAGAGAGGCAGAGAGAAGAGAGAGAGAGAAAGAGAAAGAAAGAGAGCAGAGAAAGAGAGAGAGAGAGAGAGAGAGAGAGAAAGAGAGAGAGAGAGAGAGAGAGAGAGAGAGAGAGAGAGAGAGAGAGAGAGAGAGAGAGAGAGAGAGAGAGAGAGAGAGAGAGAGAGAGAGAGAGAGTCCTCTTACTGGATTCTTTTCAATTGCTGATACATTACAAGGTATCTGGACCTATGTTTCAATTCTATTTCCTGCAAAGGAGAAATGTGATTTCTGGCAATGTGTTGTTCATTTTTACAAAATTCCACTACAATAAAACATAAGCTGCTATGGTATATTAGTTTTAGTTATTTGAGTCATGTCCAACTCCTTGTGACCCCATTTGGGGTTTTCTTTTTTTATTCCAGTGACAAATTTACACATAAGTTTTCCATGGTTCATGTAGTCTCCCTCCCCTCTTCCCTTCCCCCTCCCATAGTGGACAAGCAATTCCACTGGGTTATACATGCATTATCACTCAAAACCTGTGTCCATATTATTCCTTTTTAAGAGGGTAATCTCATAAAGACGAAAACCCTAAATCATTTGGGGTTTTCTTGACAAATATACTGGAGTGGTTTTCCATTTTTTCTTCTCCATATCATTTTACAGATGAGGAAATTAAAGCAAAGATGGCTTAGTGATTTACCCAGGGTCACACAACTAGTGTCTGAGATTGGATGAAGAACTCAGGTCTTCCTGACTCCAAGCCTGACACACCCTGTGCCACCTAGGTAGAAAGAATACTGAATCCTGGGAGTTAAAGAAATCTGGATTCAAGGGGGCAGCTGGGTAGCTCAGTGGATTGAGAGCCAGGCCTAGAGATGGGAGGTCCTAGGTTCAAATCTGATCTCAGACACTTCCCAGCTGTGTGACCCTGGGCAAGTCACTTGACCCCCATTGCCTAGCCCTTACCACTCTTCTGCCTTGGAGCCAATACACAGTATTGACTCCAAGATGGAAGGTAAGGGTTTAAAAAAAAAAGAAATCTGGATTAAAGTTCTTCTGCTACTAATTGGCTTTGTGACCTCCTTTCACCTTCATAGGTCTCAGTTTCCCCATTGCTAAAATTAAGAGGCTCTTTAAGGTGTCTATCAGCTCTGACATTCTTAGGAAACTCTTTTAGCTATACCAGAATTCTTATGGTAGAATTTTGTCGTGAACTTATCAACATTAACTTTCCAATTGATCCACCTCCTCCATCTGCATCTCGGCAGTGAATGGCTCTTCTGGGGTGGTTTCCTTCCATCCTTCCTGTACTATCTGTTGATCTATCTAGCCTTAGTGTAAAGCTATTTCCTTTCTCTCTTCTCTGTACTGGGTAAAGCATCTGGGAGAACAGTGATAGATGTGGTATATGTAAATGGAATGGCATTTACCAGCAGAGAGATAGTCAGTGGCCTTGAATGACTAAATCTTCATTACTTTTACAAAATATGCCACGAAGTCAAATAAATAATTCACGTGAAACTGCACTTATCAAAACAGGCAAAGTTCGTTTGGGGATATGACCATCATTGATTTGTATCATTGCTAATTCTTAATTATTCATTGAATGTCCATAGACAATGCTCTCTGACACTGCTGAGAACTAAAAAGGTTTCATTAATTGAGATGGATTGCAGAGATCAAGTGAAACCAGAGTTTGGGAGGAGAAGAGGAGGTTAAGTTGTTTGTAAATGACATTTGGGAAACAAATATTGGGATCAAAAGCCTCCTTCTTGCTCAATGGTACACGTTCAGGTTTTCATTTTCTCTTTTCCTCTAGCAGGACCGAATTTGTTGGTGGTAAATTGACACGGGACTGGGAGAGTGCCCTCCCCTTAATGTGTTAAGAGTTTACAAGGGGGAAAATCATAGGAGCAATTACATAGTCCAGTGGGGAGAATGCTGGGTCTGAAGTGAAAGAAGACTCATCTTGAATTCCAATTTGGTCTCAGACAAGTGACTAGCTCTGGGACCTTGGGCAAGACACTTCACCCTGCTTGCCTCAGTTTCCTCATCTGTAAAATAAGCTGGAGAAGGAAATGGTAAACTACTTCAAAATCTTTGCCAAGAAAATCCCAAATGGGATCACAAAGAGTCAGAAATGACAGAAACAACTCAACAACAGCAATCATAGGATTATAAATTTAGGGCTGAAAAAAGAGCTTGGAGGGGTGCTAGATGGGTACAGTAGATAGGAAGATCTAGGTTCAGATCAGACCTTAGCTACTTCCTAACTCTGTGACCCCAGGCAAGTCACTTAACCTCATTTTTCTCATCTGCAAATTGGGAATAATAATACCCTCTACCTTGCAGGGTGATTGTGAGAATCAGCGGAGATAATAATTGTTAAGGCTACGTAAATATTATCTATTATTTTTGTTTAGTCCAACATTCCCATACAAATGGGAAAACTGAGGCCCAGAAATGATAAGGGAATTTGCTTAGTCATACAACACTGTGGTTGGCCTTTCATTCCATCAGCCAATAGTGTGCCGTGTATAATCTCACGTTGACAAACTTACACAAGCGGTAGTGGCATACTGCATTTCCATTGTGTACAGTATGGTATTCATCTGCAGAATCCTGAAATATAGGAAAAACTCAGTGATAAAGAATTAAATATATATACATATATATATATATATTAAACTCCATGATATAATGAAGCTTGATAAGTGAACTCTAATATAGCAAGGAACAACTGTAATTGCTAGCATCTATTTAGCACTTTAAGGTTTTCAAAGCACTTGACAAATAGCATCTCATTTTATCTTCACAACTACTCTAAGAAGTAGTTGCTGTTATTATCTCCATTTTATGGATGAGGAAACTGAGGCAGCTAGAGGTTAAATGACTTGTGTAGGGCCCCAAAGCTAAGAATTTGAGAGAGGATTTGAACTCATCTCTTCCTGTCTCCAAGTCCAGCATTTTATCCACTGTACTCATTAAATGCCTAAACAGCTTAGTGTGAAAAGCCTTGCTGGGTATACCTGCTGACATTAACCACTGTTGATTTTATTTTGGGGTGTTTTTTTCACTTGAGGTTGGCATATGTAACTAATAAATCTCCAACTTGTTACTTCAACTCTTTAGACCTTGATTTCCCTTTGTCATGCCCGATTATAGAGTCTGGAGGGTGGGAGAGGAGAGAGAGAATCTCATGCATACTTTGAACATTGCAACATGGCCAGTTATGATTTAGTGGTTTATTGTCAATTGCTTCCAGGTGTGCCCAACTCTTCATGGCTTCTTTTGGAGTTTTCTTGGCATAGATGCTGGAGTACTTTGTCATTTCCTTCTCTAGATGATTTTACAGATGAAGAAACTGAGGCAAACAGGGTTTAGTGATGTACCTAGGGTCACACATCTCATAAGTTTCTGGGGTCAGATTTGAACTCAGGGAGGTAAGTCTTCCTGACTCCAGGTCCAGCACTCTAGCCACCAAGCCACTAGCTGCCCTATGACAGAATGGATGGAGCACTAATTTTCAGTCAGAAGATCTGGACTTTAAGTCCTGGTTCTGTCATTTATTGGCTATCTGACCCTAAGTGTCCTGATCTGTAAAATAGGGATAATAATAATAATAGAGCAACTTCAAGGTTCAATTGAGATAATATATACAAAGATACACATATATTTATATATATGTGTGTGTGCATAGTTATGTTATATCAATATTATTGCTATTGTATAAAATTATTCATTATTATTCTATAAAATGCAGATTTCCAGACTCATAGAAATCAGATTTTGATGGATTTTCATCCCATCCAGGTGGATACTGAAGGAGCCTCTTTGTGGTTCTAACACCTCTCCCATTTTGGGAGCCATAAGTGTACTGATGGAGAAGGAAGAAGATAATGAATTCTGTTATTTTACCTTTCCTTATTTTCTCAGCACTTAGTTAAGTGGGATAGTTTCACAGGGAAAGCATTACGATGAGAGAGGACTTGGAAGAGCTTCTAGCAGAATTTAGCTAATACTTGAAAGATGCCAGAGAAGCCAGAAGGTGAGGAGGAGGAGGAGGAGATAGAGCATTCCAGGCATGGAGGATATCCAGGGGCAATGCTCAGCCAGGAGATGGAGACACTATCACAGAACCGTTATTCTATCTGAGCTGCAGCGTGGACGATGTCTCAGTGGTCTTGGGATCATAGATTTGGCTCCTACCAGAAAATTGACAACTCCTTCCCATCACGCCTACACCTGGGAGTGGGGGGAAATGCTGAATCTGGCTATAGTCCACAAGGGGATCAGAGAAAAGAAGCACAGGCAGACTACGTGACCCAAACACAAAGGAACATATAGATAACAGGAATACTTCCCAGAAAGCCAAAGCCCTTTAAAAAATTTATATATGGATTTAATCCACTCCAGAGCAAGTAACCTTAGGTTCAAAGCATGGAGAAGCCTCTACTTATAGCCACAGCAAGGGATCACCATTGATGGGTTCACTTTTATTCATTGGTGTCAAATCTGCATGGCCAAAAGAATTCCCGAGTGCAGCTCAATCAGATTAAAATGGAACTGGCTAAGATGATAAAAGGGTGAAATGACAAACAATGGAGGCGATGTGGAAAAATGGGGACACTAATACCCTGTTGGTGGAACTGTGAACGGATCCAACCATTCTGGAGGGCAATTTGATCAGAGATTATAAAACTGTGTATACCTTTTGACCCAGCAATACTGATATTGGGTTTGTTTCCTAAGGCGTCCAGGGAAAAAGACAAAGAATCGATGTGTTCTAATATAAGCTCTAAGCTCTCTTTGGAGTGGCAAAGAACTGAAAACAGAAGAGATGCCCATCATTTGGGGAATAGCTAACTAGTTGTGGCACATGATTGGGATAGAATACTGTTATGCAATAAAAAATGATGATGAGATTTTTTTAACTATGGAAAGACCCACATGAAATGATGCAGCCTGAAACAAACAGAACCAAGAGAACATTATTTACAGCAACAAAAATATGGCTTGAAGAGTAGCTCTTGTGTGTCCACCCTGAGAAAAAGAAATGATAAACAGAAACAAACAAGACCCAGTTTTATCTACGCATTCATCTTTTTGTCAAATGATGCCCTCTTTAATGCAGGGGAGGTAAGGGAGGGAGAGAGATATCTGGGAATTTGAACAAATTAATTAATTAAAAAATTAAAAATGTAACTGAGAAGTATTTAACAAAATAAATAAAAATACAATATTGCATTGGTCATATTCATTTGTGGTCATCTAAGTCACAGGGATCTATTTCTATTTGAGTTTTATATGACTGAATAACACATATGTAAGACATGTAAACACATGACACATGTAACACAATCATGTGACATGCAATACATACATAATTATATAATACACATATAATATGCACATACAATCCACATATATAACGCAATACACATATACTGTGCACATAATTGTGGTACACATTAATATACACATATAACCCACATATTCAACCTATGATTCAATATGATATGCACACAATTGTACAACACATATAATAGATGCAATTATAAAACATGCATATAACAATACATACTTATACAACACATGTGGTCGTGCACAATTATACAAGACATGTATAAACTGCACATAATTATATAATACACGTAATGCATACTCATGATATCCTACACATTTAATGTGCACACACAACACACAATGCCCGTACAATATGCACATAATTACACAGTGTATACAATGTGTGTAATTACATTTCTATGTATTTAGCAGTCATGCATAGTTATCTTGTCCGCATATCATAGAGATAATTGCAATGATAAATTATATGTTTTGTACACGATTCTCTAGATAATGTAGCAGTCACAGTCATGGAGCTTTATTTTGTATCTTGTTTATCTATAGTTGTTTCCATATTGTTTCCCCCATTGGACTGGGAGCCCCTTGAGGGCAAGGACTATTTTGCCCTTCTGTTCCCAGCTCTGCCACTCTGCCTGGCACAGAGAAAGTGCTGTTGCCTTGCCGGGCAAGTTCGTGGAACCTGTGGGAACTGATGAAATCCCTAAGGAAGCCGGAGCTGCATAGGAGAGCCCTGAAGAGAAATGAGAGACAAAGTAATTGGGGAAGTAGGAAGAGAACCAAGAGAGAGCCATGTCATGAAAACCAAGGAAGGTGAGAGAATCCAGCAGGAGGGGGGCTACTTAATGCAAAACTACAAAGAAGAGGGGGCAGCTGGGTGGCTCGGTGGATTGAGAGCCAGGCCCAGAGATGGGAGGTTGTGGGTTCAAATCTGACCTCAGACACTTCCCAGTTGTGTGAACCTGGGCAAGTCATTTAACCTCCATTGCCTAGTCCTTGCTGCTCTTCTGCCTTGGGAGACATACTTAGTGTGGACTCTAAGACAGAAGGTGAGGCTTTTTAAAAAAGGAGATCATCTGGAGCAATTTTAGGGCAATGGAGGTGGTGGGGAGAGGAAGCCAGATAGAGGAGATGGAAACAACGAGTATAGACAAGTCTCTTTTATTAGTAAAAAGGAATATGGATATAAGATAGTAACTTGAGGGGATGAGAGAGTCAAGGGGAAATTGTATTTTGTTTGTCTTGTTTTGTTTTTAAGGATAGGAAAGAACTGGTTAGAGCCAGGAAGGCACCAATAGCCAAGGAGAGAATGGAGATAGGTTAGTTTTGTATACGGTGGATGTTTAATAAAAATTTGTTGAAATGACTTTTGGAGTCTGATTATGAAAGGTATAAAGCTGGCATTTCTGGCATTCAAGGCATTCAAACCCTTGGCCCCAAGACAAGGGGAACCCTGTAAATCACAATCTAGCCTGCCATGCCACTAGACTTAATATATGCCCTCTTCTTCTCAAATGTCAACCCAATTCACACAGGACATGGAACACCACCCTGGCGTGGGTTACTAGGACTTCAGGATTGTAGAAGACTAATTTGTTAAGAAATGGTCCTCTCTATACATACTTGCATCAATGTTCTGGGTGCCATATGTCCATACACATATTTTCTGGTCCCTGTGATTGACTAGGGCAGCTAGATGTTGCAGTGGATACAACACTGAGTCTGGAGTCAAGAAGATTCATCTTTCTGAGTTCAAAATGGACCTCAGCCAGATCTGTGATCTCTATGACCCTGGGTAAGTCACTTAACCCTGTGTGCCTCAGTTTCCTCCTCTATAAAATGAACTAGAGAAGGAAATGTCAAACCACTCCAGTATCTTTGCCAAGAAATCCCCAAATGGAGTCACCAAGAGTCAGATATGACTGAAAAAGAATGAATTACAACATGATTAAGCCAGACCTCAACTTAATAAGCCTTCTATTACTCAAAGTTTTCAAATCCATGGAGGATTTTCTTCAATTGAAATGCATCCCCTGATTTTGTGAGCAATAAGAACCAAACACAAGAGACACAATTGCACTATGCATAAACCATTGCCTAAATGAGGGGCACTTGCCATCTTGGAATCCACAGGAAGTTACTAAGGGTGATCTGGGATGTCCAGGTTATAGAGTTGGACCACAAAAGGCTTCCACACTATTCCCAGCCCAGACCTTGGGTTCTGTATTCTACATTTGTTATCCATAAGGAGAACCCCTGTTGACATCCAGAGGCTCCCCACATGGAACAAAGAAGGAATAAGCCATAGAGATCATGGTGAAGATTGGAAAGATGAAGGCTCACAGCTCCATACAATTCCAATTAAATTTTGCATGCCTTCTATGGTCTCCACTGCCCCCAGAGTTCCTTTACAATGAGGACCCAAAGCATCTTAGCCTTGGCAAAGGGCTGTATGATTTCATGCTCCCCCCCCCCCTTTTCTGAGCATAACAACAACAAAAAGTAATTTTGCCTCAAGCCAGAGGGAAGGTTGGCATTTTCACAATGAATATGTTTAGAGTTTTCATTTCAAATGTATTGTTGTTTGAAATCTTGGTCTTCATGGCTCTTGGCTCTCTTATTGCCCTCAATAGAAACAACTGTTGAAACAAGGATTAAAGGGGCCAGGTCAGTGTCTTTGCAGCTTCATTGCCATTTCTTTTGATTCCACACTCTGCCATTGAGCCAAGTTGTCCTTCTCTCAGTTCTCCACACACGACACTCATTCTCACTTCTCATGATTTTTGCAGCGGCCACTCCTCCTCTGCCTAGAATGCACTCCCTCCCAACTCCTGGCCTCCCAGCCTTCAGATCAAGACTCGCCGCAAACACCATCTTCTTCTAGAAACCTTTCCTGATCCACTCCAATGACCAGGAGCCCTCTCACTACCTTATTCTCTTGTATTTATTCTGTTTTGGTTTATTCTGAATGCACTTATATAAGTACGGGTATTCCTTCCACATCTCAGCTGTCCCTATCGTGGTTCCAATTCAGCATCAGCAAAAGAAATTAAATGGGAACTTGGGGGGAGTTTTGTGGAAGCCACAGATGACACACGAAGGCCAACAGATGACACAGACAATTTTAGAAACTCAGAAATGCTAGCTTAAACCAAAATTTACAATAAGATACTTTAAGCACCCCATAAAAAAAAGAAAAAATCAGATTTCTCCTCTGGAATGAAGGGAGGGCCAAAAATTTTACCGAGGTTTCCCAGTTTTCGGGGGGGGGGGCAATTTCCCTTACTCCCTCCCAATATGGAAGGGAAACCTGTACTTATTTCTCCATTAGGATGAAAGCTCCTTGAGAGTAGAGATGGTTTAATTCTTTGTATTTATACCCTCAGCTCAATGAATGCTTAGTGTGATTGACACAGTACAAATAAACAAGTTGGAACTGAATTAAGCAGGGAGAGGAAAGCAGACTGGATTGCCTTCAGGATATTGCAAAGCTCCTCTAATGATCAATTTCCCCAATGGAAGACACACTTTTAAAAGACACCAAAATTCTACTATTTTTGTTGCTTGGCTTTGAGTTATAGATAACTCCCACCTCCAAATAATTAAAAATAAATATCTCACAGAGGGGACTGAAGAGAAACATGGTGGATACGAGCAGACTGCAACATGGAACCAATATGGAACTTCAAAGAACCACATGATATCATTAGAGAAATGTATGATAAAAAAAAGATG
Organism: Monodelphis domestica; assembly: GCF_027887165.1. NCBI lineage: Eukaryota > Metazoa > Chordata > Mammalia > Didelphimorphia > Didelphidae > Monodelphis > Monodelphis domestica. Next base: position 239,544,072 of record NC_077234.1, read on the forward strand.
GGTAGGGGCAGCTAGGTTGCTCAGTGGATAGAGAGGAGATGGGGTGGTGTCCTAAATTCAAATCTGGTCTCACACACTTGCTACCTGTGTGACCCTGGGCAAGTCACTTGACCCCCATTGCCTAGCCCTTACCACCCTTTTGCCTTGGAACCAATACTCAATATTGATCCTAAAACTGAAGGAAAGGGTTCTTTAAAAAAAAAAGAGCTGATTACATGGTTAGGCGAGCCTGAGAGCTCCACTGGTGTCTTGGTGATATCAGAAGAAATAAAAGAAGGAATATCCTGAGTATGTTGGGTGAGCCCCACATGCAAATATATTGGAAGGCATTGACAAGAGTTACACAGAGGTGTGTGCATATGGATATCTTCTCATCAGATCGCCCCCTTTATCATAGCTAATAATAGCTAGCACTTATATAGCATGTTAAATATGCCAAATATTTTACAAATAGTATTTCATTCTATTGTCATAACAAACCTAGGAGTTGGGTATACTATTATCCTTATTTTATGGATGAGGAAACTGAGGCAGGAAGGTTAAGTGACTTTATCAGGGCCACATAGCTAGTGTATTATGTAGGATTTTACTCTGGTCTTCCTGACTTCAGATCCAACACTACATCCCCTGTACCACCTAGATTTTTTGCCTCTCTAATGGCTGCTTCTTTTCCTTTCTTTCTTTCCTTCTTTCCTTCTTTCTTTCCTCCTTTCCTTCTTTCTTTCTTTCTTTCTTTCTTTCTTTCTTTCTTTCTTTCTTTCTTTCTTTCTTTCTTTCTTTCTTTCTTTCTTTCTTTCTTTCTTTCTTTCTTTCTTTCTTTCTTTCTCTCTTTCTCTCTTTCTCTCTTTCTCTCTTTCTCTCTTTCTCTCTTTCTCTCTTTCTTTCTTTCTTTCTTTCTTTCTTTCTTTCTTTCTTTCTTTCTTTCTTTCTTTCTTTCTTTCTTTCTTTCTTTCTTTCTTTCTTTCATAACTCTTATGTCTTAGAATCAATGTAAGTATCAGGTCCAAGGCAATTGGGGTTAATTGACTTCCCCGGGGTCCAATAGCTAGGAAGTATCTGAGGACAGTTTTGAACCCAGGATCTCCCCTCTCTAGGTCTGTCTCTCTACCCATTGAGCCACCTAGTTGCCCCTTCATAGATATAGATATTGATATCAATACAAATTTAGATATAGATATCAATATAGATAAAGGTATAAATATAGATGAGCTTCTATTAGAAATAGACCTAAGACAAGTTATTAATCTTCCTAAAATTCATTTATATTTAATGTCCTTTGAATGTCGCAGGTATATAAAATGGCTGGTTTTTGTACCTGGACAAGAGTATTGGAATGTGAACTCATCTTTAGCCTCATTGAAAAAATATTCAAGATGACCCTGACAGACAATATGAAAATAGGGATGATATAGACTTCATCCTAATTGCACATGATTTTAATCTTCTGATGAGTCTGTATTTTGAAAGCTTTTCAATTCCTATTTTCTTATGATTAGAGCTATAGAGTTGGAAAATATTTTAGAAGAGGTAAATAATTAATAATAACTGTTACCATTTATATAGTGCTTTAAGATATGCAAAAGTTTAATAAAAATGGTCTTTTTATCTTTACGACAATGCTGGGAGGTTGATGAAATAATTATCTCCATTTTACAGATGAGGAAACTCTGCAAGCTCAGGTCACACAGACAGTAAATATTTTGGGCTGCATATTGAACTTCAGCTTTCCTGACTCCAGCAAGCATCCTACTCATGGTGCCACCTAGCCACCTCATTTCACAACACAGTGAAAGAGAAAGTTACCAAGAGGCTTGCCAGGGGTCATTTTGTTTACACCTATGACTTCCATCTGAAAAGAGTGGTAAGGGTGAGGCAATGGGGGTTAAGGGACTTGCCTAGAGTTCCAATAATATTTCTATAAAATACAAATGTGTTTATTGTGTGCTCTGAGAACTTTTATTGAGCCTTTTTCTCCTTTTTTGATGAACGATCATCATGATCTGACTTGCAATGAGATTTCATTTCACTAGTATCATATGGATTTTTGTTTGGAAAACTTGATCCATTGTTGTCCAGTTTACCATTTTGAAAGTATATGTTAGGACTGGTCTTGCACAGGTATGAATTGCTCTTTGTTTTTCCATTTGTCTCGGTGGTCAGTATGCTAGTCATTCTCTTAACTTAAACAAACCAAAGTTCTTCTCAATGCCCTGAGGCTCGTCTACTTGATCTGGAGAGGTCATTTGCCAATATTTTCTTTATCTGATTCAAGCTCAAAGCCTTCAGTCTCCATTCAGACTTGGCACCCATTGAGAGTTTTGTTCTCGTAAAACCCAAATGACATTCTCATATCAGTAGGGAAAACTTCCATGAGATGAAAGGAGCTACTTAATGTGCTTTCAGTGGAGGCTCCTTACTTTATGTCATCTACGTACACCAAGTGATTAATAAGATATCTTGGTATGACTATTGCCTCGCTTTGAAAGTCACATTCATTTCCATTCTGGAGTGATTACAATGGATTTAAGACGAAGCAGAATCGTAGTGGACATCAACTGTCTTCCTGAGAGATACTCAATTATATAGTAATTGTTCGTGATGTATCAGTGGCATGTTTAAAATCAAGAACAGTTTACCATGTCGACATCAAATGCTCCAGCTTTCTCATTATGCTTGGATCCATTTGAGAGTCTTCAAGTACATGAATAAGCAATGAGTAGAAATTCAATTCAAAGGCTTTATGATGGAGAACAAAGGCAGGGTAAATATCACAACATTTGCAGGTGCCTTCTTCAATAATCAGAGAATCAACATGGCTTACTCTTCATGGCCAGGAGATTCTCTGGCGCACCCTTTTGGCTCCTCAGCCAACATGTCACCTTCTTGTAAGCATTTACAGATTGTTTTGAGTGATGCAAGCTGTGAATGCGTTTTATAAAAATAGAGACCTATATTATGTACTTGGCCAAGAGATGGAGGGTCACTGGGGTTTTTGTCTTTTGGTTTCAGATATATTAAGTATTTGTATGTATGTATGTATGTATGTATATATATATATATATATATATATATATAGAGAGAGAGAGAGAGAGAGAGAGAGAGAGAGAGAGAAACAGAGACAGAGAGAGAAAGAGAAACAGAGACAGACAGAGAGAGAGAAACAGAGACAGAGAGAGAGAGAGAGAAACAGAGACAGAGAGAGACAGACAGGGACAGAGATATCGACAGGACAGAGACAGGAACAGAAAAGGACAGACACACAGAGAGAGAGAGAGGAGAGAGAGCCGAGCCAGGGAGACCGACGAGAAGGGCGGAGATCCCCCCGAGAGAGATTCCGCAGACTTGCGACAGAGATCGACCGAGAGCGAGCGCGAGCGAGGCCGAGGGAGAGAGGAGAGACAGAGAGACAAAGAAAGACAGAGTAAAAGCCAGACAAAGGGAGGGAGGGAGGCAGGGAGAGAGAGAGAGAGAGACAGAGACAGAGAGAGAGACAGAGACAGAGAGTTGTTCAAACATTTTCAGTCATGTTGGACTCTTTGTATCCCCATTTGGGGTTTTCTTGGAAAAAATGCTTGAATGCTTTGCCATGTCTTTCTCCAACTCATTTTACAAATGAGGAAATTGAGGTGAACAAGATTAAGTGATTTACTTAGGATCACACTGCTAGTAAGTGTCTGAGGCCAGATTTGACTTCAGAAAGATGAGTCTTCCTGACTCCAAGCATCTCTCTCTCTCTCTCTCTCTCTCTCTCTCTCTCTCTCTCTCTCTCTCTCTCTCTCTCTCTCTCTCTCTCTCTCTCTCTCTCCCCTCTCTGTCTGTCTGTCTGTCTGCCTCTGTCTATGTCTCTCCTTCCATCTTTCCCTCTCTCTCCTTCCCTCTTTCCCTCCCTCTCCTTCTCTGTCTCTCTCTCTGTCTCTCTCCCTCCCTTCCTCCCTCCCTCCCCCCTCTCTCTTTCTCTCTCTCTTCCTCCCTCCCTCTCCCTCTCTCTCTCTGTCGCTGTCTCTCCTTTCCTCTTTCCCTCTCTCTCTCCCTCCCTCCCTTTCCTTCTCTGTCTTTGTCTGTCTGTCTGTCTACCTCCCTCCCCATCTCTCTCTTTTTCTCTCCCCCCCTTCTCTCTCTCCACTCACCCACCCACCCTTTCTGTCAAGAAAGATGCCATTAGACTTCTATCGGAGAGAGAGCCAGTGAATGCTTCACTAGTAATTCATACACCACTGTGAAGGAGCTGAGCTGATACATATGGACTTTATCCAGAACTACCCATTTCCAGTTTTGCCAAGGAGCTAGAGTTTCAGTCACCTCCCTTGACCCAAGTGTTTTGGTGTTCATCACATTAACAGAACACAAACTTTCTGCTTCATGTTTGGTCCAACTTGAACTTTTTGGGTTTGGACTTCTTTTGATCATCTAGTCGACCAGAAATTTTCCACATCCTCCTCCTTCAGGGGTTTTCTCCCTGTTCTAATTTATTTCACTTCTCCGCCCTCTAAAATACAGTTTTTGATTTAGGTTGAGTTTTTATTTTGTTATGACTTCTTGTATTATCTGAGCCTTCTTAGTCAGTCAAGAAATATTTATTAAGCATTGGCTATGTGCTAGTCATTGTGCCAATGACTAAAGACAGAAAGAAAGACTAAAGGTGGTCCCTGCTTTCAAGGAGCGCACAGTCTAAATGGAGAAGACAATGTAGGAACAACTCTGTAGGGTAAATTAGAAATAATCAGGAAAGGTAAGGAAGTGGAATATTTAATAGGGATCGCCCCTTCATATTTACTTGTTGATTAAGGGCATTGAGAATTTCCAATCTACTTTTATTTCCTGTCTCCATTCATACATTTCTTTTTCATTGTCTTCAAATGAGCAATGTGGAGTTCAGGTTTTCTATTGCATGAAATTAAATTTCTTTCTCAAGATCTTCTATAGTTTTCTCATATAGCTTACCTTTAGAAATATTCCTAGATAACACCATTTCCCTCCCCCCCCCCATATATTCCTTTTTGGCTGAAGCCATAGCATACAGTGTCATGGGCAGGTGCTGAAATATTTTTATGCTCTGTCAAATATTATAGCAGAATGCATTCATTTATGATGTGCATATGAGATTTCTTAATTACTCTGATTTGTTAAGTTGAATTACTAAATGTATTTATACCATTGAGGTCAAAAAGTTTCTCAAAAATCCAATCTGTGTGTCCACCCCCTTTTCAAAACAATGAGAGATACCGGCAGCATTTTCACCCTTTTCATTATTCGGCAGCACATCTGGAGTCCGTGTAAGTGTAGAATTGAATACTTTGAAATTCTTCATGTTTTTCCCCCTTCAGGTTTAAGCAGCTCCTTCATTTCTACTCTCATTTCATTAAGACTGGATTTAGGGCGGAAGTAGTTTCTTCTGATTGCCTTGCATGGACCTGTAATCCATCGTTGCATAATTTGGAATTGAAGATATTGTTGATTAAAAAAGCCCATGAAGCCCTTGTCTAAAACTGGAAAGTGTAAGAAAAAGTGCCATTAAGTAATTTTCAATCACTTATAAGCTTTCTCTGTAATAGTTTGATAAGCTGTAACTCTGATTTCAATAAGAAAGAACAGGACTAGGAACAATATTAAGAGGTTCTGCTTTTTTCTCTTTGCCACCCACATTACAGGATGTGAGAAAAGGAAATGGCCCCTCGGCCAGCAGTGTCATAACTGAGTGACCATAGGAGGAAAAAGATGTGCGTGTGTGTGTGTGTGTGTGTGTGTGTGTGTGTGTGTGTGTGTGTGTGACATTGACCCAGCCATAACCCCTTCAATGGAATTTATTAACCCTTTTAGCAAAATGTTTTACTTTAGGAACATGTTCTGACTATTTGGTCCTTAAATTAGCTTTGTGGAATTATTGTCCAAAGCTATATAAGCCTTGCTGTCACTCTTGATACCAGATGGTTTCTGGCCGCAGCCTGGGATGGGCTTCAGACCTCTGACTTCCATAGTTTGTGCTCACAAAATAAAAATGGGCTCCTTGCTCCGGAGGCTGGTCCAGTCCTTTCAGTAGATGTTTCCAATTGCGCCGTGGCTTGGTTCTGTTTATCATAAAAGCCTTCATAGCTTCAGTCCATTTCAGAATTAGCCTGTTTTCGCCACCCACATTGTCTGCATCGACTTCTTTGTCCTCCCAGTGTTAAGCACAGTGTTCGACGTGTAGGAAGAGCTTCAACAATATTTGCTTGCATCTGGTAAGATGACTTCTTCTCCTTCATCTCGCCTGCTCCTGCTACCAGAGCATAAAGAGGGTCACTCACTTCCCATCTTTCATGGCTGTTCTGAGCAGCATCCAACATGGAAACTCCATGTTGGTCCATCCATTTCTTAGATTCATAGGAGCAGTCCTGCTAACCCAAGCCAGCATTCTGAACCAGCCAGTGACATTGCCAGAATCTGGGTGACTCATGCCTCAGTGCTCTCCACAATTCCTCTACCAACTTCAGAAGAAAAGGAGTCCCCATTCTACATCGTTACGGCTGCCACTCATACCTTGCTGCTGGTCCTTCCAGCGTCACTGTAGGTAATGGGGTTGGGAATATCCATGTAGGTTTCACAAAATTGTTCTCTAAAAACCAGAAATGGTCAACGAGGTTGGGACATCATATTTATAAAGTTGCAAATGTGGACATCCATTCAAGAATCCATTTTTAAAAAAATCTAAGCATGCTATTTAAAAAAAAAGTTGTACAAAATATTAACAGATTCCAGCATATTTAAAGTAATAATATTACCAATAGTAATAGCTACCATTTATATAATGCATTTACTAGGCTTAGTGCCTTAGAAAAATTATTTCATTTGACCTTCAGAACAACCGTAGGAGGTGCTATTATTATCCACATTTTATAGAGAAAATTTTTTAAATTTAAAGAGAAAACTTTAATAAAGGTTAAGTGACTCCAACAAAGTCACACAGTAAGTGTCTAGACCTAGGTTTGAACTCAGGCCTTCTTGGCACCAGGCACTGACTACTGTGCCACTAGTTAGGTGGAGTAGAAGGTAAATGGGAAAGTAATGATCCTAAGGTATGTCCCCTATCTTTAATAATGGGAAAATTTGGAAGTATAAACTGAGTTATTTCAACATTTCAAAAGTAGCACAACACAGTGAAATGGTTACCAGTATCTTTTGTTCTTTAGACTCCTTTTAGAAACAAAAATAGGCAGAATAATTTGTTATTATTGTTTAGTTTTTCAGTTGTGTCTAACTCTTTGTAACTCCATTCGGGGATTTTCTTGACAAAGATATTGTAGTGGCTTGCCATTTCCCTTTCTAGCTCATTTTACAGATGAGGAAACTGAGAAAAAAGGGTGAAGTGATTGGCCCAGGGTCACCAACTGGTAAGTCTCTGAGCCCAGATTTGAACTCAAGAAGATGGTCTTCCTAACTCTAGGCTTGGTAGGTAATCTATGCCCTGTGCCACTTAGTTGCCCCTGTTGGGGTACTTTACAACTCATGATATTATATATACATATATGTATATATAATGTTTGCCACCCCCAGCTCCAGATCACTGCAGAACTATACCTATGATGTTTTAAGCATTCAAATGCTTGTTGTCTGAGTGGGAAAATATATCTTAATATAATTGAGCAATTTTGTATTTCTTAAGGCACCATAAAATAATTTTAGTGTGAATGCTCAAAGGGTACAGAAACCTCTAAATGGGAAACACTAATTTAGTGAAAAGATCACAAATTTTGAATAAGTGGACCAAGATAGAAATTCTGATTCAATAATTGCCCATTGTGTGATCTTGCATTAGTCCCTTACCTTCTCCTGTTCTCAGTTTCCTCCTCTCTGAGGGAAAGTAATAGACTCAATGATCTCTAAAACCCCTTCTTGTTCTGATTCTAGGATGCTTGATTTCTTGACTGTGGCCATTTCCTCCCCTTCTATGTCTCCTTTTCTGTGGCCATCTTTTTTTGCTCTAAATTGCCATTTCCTCTCTTGGTAATAAGCAGAGAGAAATCCTACTCTTGCTTCATTCAGTTCTAGAGGAGTCTCTAGAGGAGAGGAAAACAAAGAGTGAAACTCGTTTATAGAGTCCTTTTGTCAGGCTGGTCTTCCTACAAGAGTCTTTCCTCCCAGATAGATATTCTGGTATTACAGGCCACACTTAACCAATCACCAAGAAGCATCCCTAATCATTTGGGGACCAATTAGAGAAGTTCCCTGTGTTCTCTCTCCAAGGAAAAGGAGCACAGGTCCAGGCGTGTCTTCCTCCAAGGAAGGTGCCTCCTTCTGACAACACTCCTTCCCCTATGATCTCATTAACAAGTGGCCTGTAGAAACTAATCAGATTGATTAGCTTCTCTCTTGATCATTTCCTGCCACCATACACCCACCCCTAAGGAAAACTTGAATCATATAGAAGAAACTTAGCTGAATAAGCTACATTCCAATCATTTAATTGGAAAAGGGACAAATATGCATTTCTGTCACATTCACAAAAATCTTCCACGTTCTTAAACATAGAGAAATCCTTTGCAACTTGAGAAAGGCAGAAATTTCAAATCTCAGTTATGATCCATAATCCAGTAATCTTCGAGGTTAGCAATGATAACCTGCTGTCAGGAAGTACCGGACAGCCATAAAGAAGATTCTGATTTTCTTTAAAAGTTTTGGCTACCAAATGCTGAATACTGACTTTATTTACTATCACTGAAGAAATTCTGAAGAACCATTTAAAGTTTGAAGCACCATCTTTTAAGATTTATTTTGAAAGCTAGAGTGTAAAATGTAAGACAATTCTCTCTGTGTCGTGTGTTTTTTTCATGGAACAGACTCTAGCACATTGCAGATTTTTTATAATCAAAGGCAAATGTGGACATAGTTACAGGCTCAATTCTATACCCATCAACAAGTATCAAGGATTGGTTCACGTTTATTTGCATTCCTCATATTAAATGCTGTTTCCACCTAAAAATGTGATTGATAGTGATTAGATTGTGCTCAAGAAGACTGCTGGCAATGTGCCTGCTGCATGAGTGTAGACCACATGTTAAAATAATTTTTTAAAAAAGAAATTAGATGGACACATTTCTCCTTTAGAAATGTTACAGGGGGGGCAACTGGGTAGCTCAGTGGATTGAGAACCAGGCCTAGAGATGGGAGGTCCTAGGTTCAAATCTGGCCTCAGACACTTCCCAGTTGTGTGACCCTGGGCAAGTCACTTAACCCCCATTGCCTAGCCCTTACCAGTCTTCTGCCTTGGAGCCAGTACACCGTATTGACTCCAAGATGGAAGGTAAGGGTTTAAAAAAAAAAAAGAAATATTACATACACTACTCTTTGTTCTCTACTAATTCTCTTAAAAGCCAGTGCCATTTTGTACCTTGGAATGTAATTTGAAATTGGCAATTATTGCTATAGATTTCAGTTAAAAAAAAAACAAAAAATTTTTCTTGAGATAGATAGGGAAAGGACTTGTGGGTTCATTAGTATAGGGAACTCCTGAGTTATGCAACTCCTATCATTAGAGGTTGGAAGAGAGAAAAGAAAAAATAAGCAAAGGAGAGGGAGGAATGAGAGGGAGGGAGGGAGGGAGGAAGGAAGGAAGGAAAGAAAGAAAGAAGGAAGGAAGGAAGGAAAGAAAGAAAGAAGGAAGGAAAGAAGGAAGGAAGGAAGGAAGGAAGGAAGGAAGGAAGGAAGGAAGGAAGGAAGGAAGGAAGGAAGGAAGGAAGGAAGGAAGGAAGGAAGGAAGGAAGGAAGGAAGGAAGGAAGGAAGGAAGGAAGGAAGGAAAGGAAAGGAAAGGAAAGGAAAGGAAGGAAGGAAGGAAGGAAGGAAGGAAGGAAGGAAGGAAGGAAGGAAGGAAGGAAGGAAGGAAGGAAGGAAGGAAGGAAGGAAGGAAGGAAGGAAGGAAGGAAGGAAGGAAGGAAGGAAAGGAAAGGAAAGGAAGGAAGGAAGGAAGGAAGGAAGGAAGGAAGGAAGGAAGGAAGGAAGGAAGGAAGGAAGGAAGGAAGGAAGGAAGGAAGGAAGGAAGGAAAGGAAAGGAAAGGAAAGGAAAGGAAGGAAGGAAGGAAGGAAGGAAGGAAGGAAGGAAGGAAGGAAGGAAGGAAGGAAGGAAGGAAGAAAGGAAGGAAGGAAGGAAGGAAGGGAAGGACAATGGAATTTTGGATTATGCCAAAATTGTTTGACATGGTTACCATGTGAGTGGGAGAAGCTTCCCTTTGTTGTTTTCATAGAATGGAGAAAGACTGGCTCTTTAAAAACTGTGAGGCTGAGACTATCCTTCCCTTCCTTGCTGCAATCAGAGGGTAAAGACCACAGTTCACCAGTTCACTAAAAATGTGAGCAGCATGAGCTAACCTAAAGGGAAAGGACTTTCTTTCTCCTCCCCTCCTCTCCTTTATTGAATTTCTGAGAAATGAACCTTAATGTGTTTATTTCTGTTATATTTCTTTTGTACTCGTGCTGGCAATGATCTCCCCTGGACCAGGAGTTGAATCCATAGGATTTATTGGTATCAGCTTCCCATGAAATAATATTTCTTGCTTCTTTGGGGGATATGATGAAATCACGTGTAGCCCCAAAGGGTTAGACACTAGGTGACTAATTATTTTGATCAACGTAGCCCATGTTTTATTAAGCTAGCCTAGTAGGGAATCCCATGGTGGCCAGAGCATCAGGACTTGAGCCTTAGGGGAGAGTTGGACTTGGAACTTTGGACTATGGAACTACGCTAAGGCATTTGTATATGTGTTATACCTTTGAAGTAAATATTTCTTTGTGAAAGCTAGCCAAACTGTCAGTGGTTAAATGGAATTAGGTTGCAGGGTACTCACCCCTTACACCATTGATGGGGACTAGAGCAGAGACCCTAGGCATCCTTAATTCTCCTTAAGGGAAATGTAACATATCTGGTCTTTGGGTAGTGATGGACCAAGATAGTGATCCATTTATTGTTACAAAAGAAAGAGAAAGAAAGGAAGGAAGGAAATAGAAATGAAGAGAAAGAAGAAATTTTAAATTTAAAAAGCAAAAGGGAAAGGAAAGAAGAGAATAAACACAGGGAATTTGAAAGAATTTCTAGGTGAATAATAATACAGATATAAATCAATTATTTTTAATCCCATGAAACTTTCATAAATTGAGAAATGGTTTTTAGTAGTAACTCAACATGACAAAAAAAAATTCCCCCAAAATGGTGGAAATGGGAGTGACACTTCCTTGTCCTCCTAATACCTCCACAAACAACCAAAAATAACTCCACAGAATCAAAGTTAAAAGAGACAAAAACATACAGCAGTCAAGAGTGAATCTGAATAGGGAGGGGCAACTTGGGAGTAAGGTTTCTGACTTCCCAGACCTCAGTCCTACAGTTGCAAGCCCTTGGGGCAGGAATAGAGCAAACAGAGTGGAATCAACAACTGACAACCTCACCTTGTTTGCTGAGTTCCAGAGCATTCATCTCCAAAGATACCACTGGAATTCCCCCAAGGAGGGCCTTAGGTACATTTGTTGTAACCTCAGCTCTGGAGCCCCCTGATGGCTCACAGCTGGGGATTGAAGGAGTGGACACTCACAAAGTCTATGGGTACAGGGCCCTAAGAGCAGGAACTCAAGCTTTGCTGCTAACAAATGAGGGATTTTGGAGGTCCAAGGAAAGTGGGCTAGATCCTACTCTATTTCTGGCTGTGAAGAAGGAGCACACACTGATGAGTTTGGTTGCTGAAGGATTGGAGCCCCAACAACTATGGTCACTCCCAGGAGAGTGGAATCCCTAGCTGCTGCCACAGGGTGAGGGGTCTGGTTGGAGCACTTAGAGGATTGGGGTTTAAGCAGGGGACTAGGAGTACATCCAACCGTAGACTACAAGAAATGGAATAACTAAATAGGACCCAAGAAAAAACAAACACACAAAAAAATCCTAAAACCTGAGTTAAACTAGGACCCCTGTGACTAGCAAAAATCCAATAAGTAAGCCATTAAAATTTAAATAAATAAATAAAAATAAGCTAGGGAAGGAGAAAAAACTCAATTATTAATAACTATTATGGGGACAGAGAAGACCTCAGCTCAAACTCAGAGAGTGAAGTAAAAGCACCCCCTTTAAAAAGAGTAAAGAAATACAATAAATGTCCACAAGCTCAAAAAGAGCATTTTGAAGAATTTTAAAAAGACATCAAAAAACAAATGAGAGAGGTTGAAGAAAAATTAGAAAAATAAATTGGAACAATGCCAGAAAATCTGGAAAATTATGAAAGGAAAATCACCTAAATGGAAAAAGAGATTCAGAAACTCACAGGAGAAAATAACATATTAAGAACTAGAAGGGGCAGCTGGGTGGCTCAGTGGATTGAGAGCTAGGCCTAGAGAAGGAAGGTCCTAGGTTCAAATCTGGCCTCAGATACTTCCCAGTTGTGTGACCTTGGGCAAGTCACTTAACCCCAACTTCCTAGCCATTACCACTCTTCTGCCTTGAAACCAATACACAGTATTGATTCCAAGATGGAAGGTAAGGGTTTAAAAAAAAAGAACTAGAATTGGACAAAGGGAGGCTAATGATTTCCCAAGACAACAAGAAACAATAAAACATTATTACTTATTATTATTATATTCTCCAAAATTATGGGAGAAGTGGCTGAATAAATTCTGATATCTGAATGTAATAGATTATATGTTATTAGAAATGCCAAATATTGAAAATACGAAGAAGGGAAATATGTGAAGAGATGAAAAGAGGAGAAAAGAGTATAAGAAAACATACTATAATTACATTTTTAAAATGACAATCACAAAATCAAGAGAAAAAAGTATCAAAGTGTGAAAGGAAATTCTTTACTGTTTGTCTGTTTTTAAGTTAATCAACCAAAAATTTAAAAATCCCTACTTAACACTAAGTAAGAGAGTTTGCAAGTCACTTACTAAAATGGGTGACAACTCCAGAAACTTGTGAATCCTTTGATAAGAGTTTACACCCTCACAGGATGAATGGTGGATCTAACAGACACTGCCCGCCCTGGGCAGTACTAGGCAATTTGGAAGCTGTGATTGGCCTCTGTGAACAGAGAAAGGGACAGGGAGTGATGTGGAAAAAGGACTATAAAAAGTACTGAACTTCCTGTCCAAGGGATTTTCAGCTTGAATCTTCAGCTTGGAGCTTTGACTGGTAATTTGCCTTTTGGAGGTGGCTTTGGACTTGGACCTCAGCTTTGATTTGGGACCTTGGCTCTTGGATTGCCACTTGGAAGACTGCTCTTGGATTGTCTTGGGTGAGTGAATAGCTGGCCTTCCCTTCCTGGCTTCTGGAAAGATTAGTTCCAGAGAGGCCTTCTTCTCTTGGAAGAGGCTGCATTGCTGGAACCTTTCCATAAAACACCACCAGGTCCTCTGACTGAGGGTTGACAAGTCCTGCCAGGGCTGAGCCAGACACCAGAGCAACATTTAGTGTGATAGGCTACACATTTTCTCTACTCTCTTCTTATATTTCTCTACTTTCACTCTTTCCACCTCTTTATAAGTAAAAGCTATTAAAAGTCATTTTGACTTGAGCTGTAATATTTTAATTGGCGACCACGATATTACTTTAGAAGTCTCATATTTAGTCAAACCCCTAAATTTAATTCCTTACAAAAGTAAAACAAATCCAAAGGGAACTCAAAAGCAAAGGATGTTTATATTAGCACACATATATAATTGACATATTTTAAAACAAATTGTAAACAATGTGGAGTTTTGTGGTTTTGCACATGGTTTTTTAATGCATGTTTATTTTAATGTTTTTTGGTAGTGGTGGTGGTTATTAAGTACATAATTTTAAAAATGGAAAAGAAAAAAGTGGAAATGGGTAATCAATGAATACTTTTCCTAAATGCATGAAACTATTGGAATAGACTAGAGGAGCCCTTTGCTCTATAGGAAGAATTCTCTAAACAAGAAAAGGATTGATCCCTGGTACTCTTCTTTCTGTTAAGAAGAGAGTATTCATATGATAGAGCTGTCCAGCAGTCTTTTAAGCCTCTAATGACTTCAAGGTTCCTCTGGGCATTGGTTTGTTCATGTCATTGTTTCTATTTGGCACTTTTAAAAATATGAGTTATAGGAATGTATTATTAGATGTTTATGTAAAGCTATATTCTCACCAATGTGAATGAGTTGAATAAATGTTCTAAAGAAATTTC